>NW_027069557.1:565554-683459 GCF_002906115.3 Quercus suber | reverse complement strand
ATGTCAATTGAATGGGTGCAATGTTCCACTTGACTTTTGGTTGTGCCATGATTACACCACAAGAAGCAAAGCCAATCCGTAGTCTATCACATTAATTGTTAAAAACTTGCTATGAAATTGGGAGGCTAGAAAAAAAATGTTATTGTTAGTTTACTTTCACTCTTTAAATAAATGAGACTGAATTGGGAAATAAGTTCAATTGTCAATTGGGTGAGTGCAATGTTCCACTTACCTTTTGCGAGTGCCATGAATAGTGAAAAAACCCACAAGAAGCTAAGCCAATCCATATCTATCACATTTGACCGTTTGAAATTTTCCTATATAAGATTGGGATGCTAGAAAAAAAAAATGCTATTGTTAGCTTACTTTCGCTTTTTAAATAAATGGCAGTAAATTGGTGATAACTCTTTTTCCCCCTAAGCAATGAATTAGTTATAAGCTATAACTTGTAACTATTTGAGTAGGTTAGGCAGTTCATGTGAGAAAATGATAGCACTCCAATGGTCTCTAAATGCCTTTATTCGGTGGCATATATTCTAGTTTTAGGTTTGAAAGGTTGAACCTACTAGTCAAGCAGATGGTATTGTCTTTGTGGCATACATTACCAATTTGCTCAGGCACATAGGCCAGAAATTTTGTTTGAGCCTTTGAGGGGACTGAAATGGTAAATTCAATATATATATTGAAAAATATGATTTACAGTTTTACAATCCTATGTATATTTTTATTATATATATATATATATGTATATTAATTTTATAAATTGGATAAAATTTCAACCTATAATGTCTATTCCATGATGATTACTCTTTATCATTGTTGATGTCCACTTTTGACAAAAAGCCCAATAGCAGAAAAAGCCCAACAATAAGGGAAGTGGAAGGAAAAGGAAATATGAATGGTAAAAGCAAATTATTAAACTCAATGGGCTAACATGGCAGGAATGACAGCCAGCAGACCCTTGGGACGAATAATAGGTAAAGATAGAGTAAATTGGCCGAGGAAGCCCAAGGAAAGAGATAGCAAGCCCAATGGTTTAACATGGTAGAAATGACAACCAGTAGGCCCGTGGGAGGAATAAGAGATAAAGATAGAGTAAATGGGTCGAAGTAGCCCAAGTAAAGAGGTAGCAACCCAATGGGCCAACATGGCAGAAATGACAGTCAACAGGCTCGTGGGAGGAATAAGAGGTAAAGATATAGTAAATGGGCCGAGGAAGCCGAAGGAAAAAGATAGCAAGCACAATGGACTAACATGGCAGGAATGACAACTAGTAGGCCCGTGGGAGGAATAAGAGATAAAGATAGAGTAAATGGGCCGAGAAAGCCCAAGGAAGGATGTAACAAACCCAATAGGCCCGTATGGCAGGACAAACAGCCACAAGGCCTATGGCCGGGGTAAGAAAGGGAATGGCAGAAGTGGAAGCCCAGTGGGCTATACGGGCAGATACCTTTGCCCAAACAATACACAGTCCATGGAGGAATGAAAGAAGGTAATCTAAGCCCAAAAGCCCACACACCCCTCATGCCACAGGAGACAAACATGACCCAGTACACATAGTAGAGAAGGAAAATACAGGAACAGCAGGAATGGCATGAAAGCAAAATGAGACAAACGCAAATGGCAGTAGCACATGCATAAGGCCCAGGACACCACCTACTTGTACCTAGCCAATACATGGGAGGTGGGCCCTCAGTCAAGGGATTTATGGGGTGTTGTTTGGCGATAAGAGAAAAAAGTCTATTCTAGAGTTCCTACAGAGGCTTCTTTCGAGGGAATGCTTTTTTGGGATGACATTTCTCCCAAAAGAAGTAAACACAGGCTTGAACCACTTTATGCATGCCACGGGAGTAAGTGTAGAGAGCCCTCAACCCTTATCTGTTTAGGGGGAGGTAAGGCAGTGAGGGGGAGGGAAACAAAACAATGAATTTTGTCTGGAAATGGAGAGTGGTGTGGCAAGCACACTCTGAGCAAAGGCAGTGGCTGGACAACCAACAGTTTAGTAGGCAATCCTAAAGAGATGCCTGCAAGAAACCAAAAATGGTTGGTATAGCCTTAAGGATAAAAGGGAGAAATCCCATGAATTCAAGCAGTATAAAAGGAAGAGAGGTCGCCATGAATAGGGACGGAAGGCACATATAGAGAGAGGAGGAAAAACACAGAAAGTAGAAAAGAAAAGAAACCTAACAAAAGAGAATAAGGAAACTAATTGGTAAGGAAGAGTAAAAACGTAAAGTATAAGGAAATACGGCAGAAATAGAGGAATGCATCGGAAGATCAACTTTTCTCTCCCCTTGACATTCCCACTCTCTTTGACCAAAAAATCAGAATTCTTAACCATTTAGGCCCTCTTCCCAGCACAAGTAATTTCTATATTAGGAATCTGCATTGAGGTTACCCGTGTTGGGGATTGGCTCCCTTTCTGGACTTGTTCCTCACTAAACGGCCTAGGCTATGATTGGGGTGAGCAAGGCCATCCCTATAGCATTACTAGATGCTCTACAACAGTCCCTATTAGTTTGCGTTGGCAATCTTGATGTTATTGGTTTTGCTTTAGTGTTTTATATCTTGCTATAGTATTTTTCTTCTTTTTCTATTTGTTGTATCAGTTGTAATCCTAATGAGGCCAGTCCCAACTCTCTTATCCCAAATTCGTAGGCCTTAGTACAGCAGAAAAGTCAAGGCCCAACCACACAAAATGGCCTCCACAAACCAAAAGGTATAAGTCATACTAGACTTAACAAATATATTATATTTAGATTGCTTCTCATGATAGCCATAGCAATTCTGTTTTATTTGCTACAAAAACATGCATTTCTGATACTTGCAAGAGATTGGGACTAATAAGAAAGGTTTTTTCTCCCCTCTTTTAAAATTTGGACTAATATAGTAAGAAATAATGCTTTATCATATTCTGAATCTGGAAACCATCTCCAAACTAAATGTATTTGAAATAGTCATAGGTTTAATCTTAACCCTAGTTATTTCAACTACCCCTCGATACTTGACCTAGAGCTACAATTAATACCCAATCTCTCTCTCTCTCTCTCTCTCTCTCTCTATATATATATATATATTATATATATATATATATATATAGTCAAAGCTTAGAGAAAATCCAATTATATTTTAATTGGATTCTTAATTTTGCGCCACGTGTTCTATTTAATTTTTAATTTTGTGTCAAATGAATTATTGAGTGTAAAAATCAAAGAGTCCAAATCCAATTAAATTCTAAATTAGAGTCCAATTTTCTACCAAGTTATGGGCGCAAGGGAGAAGTGACAGAGTCGCCACCTAGTTATATGGTATAGGAATCGTGAATATAGTGTCCTTTCAAGGAAGGACATTTGGTCTTACTACCAGAGTATGAATTCGAAGTTTAGGTACACTCTTGCTAAGGTATTAGGTACCCAAGATCTCCCAATCCTAAGGTTGGCCTCCTATCATTATGTTTTGCATCCTAACCTTATTAAAAACATGTTTAACACTTGTATCTATACTCACACACACACTAGCATAAATCTAAGTATACAAACATGGCATAATTCATCCCAGAACATATACCTATCTACGCTTAAACAAAAGAGAACCAAACACAAAAGAAACCCTAGCATTCATCTAACATATGAAAACCCTATCATACATCTAAAACAAGGCAGTAACTTAAACATGACAGCAAGGCATTAACGTATTACAAACCTTAATCAAACATCTGAGCATGTTCCATCATATCATCAATGTAAAACCCTAACACAAGTGCATGGACATTGCTAATGTATGACTTACCATTTACTTACCTCTTAGCAGCACAACAACTATGGCATCAATGCATGAGCATGTGAATAAATGGCATTAAAACTAAGAAAACCCTAATCTAAACCCTAATCTAAACATGTGATAACAAACAAACATGTTAAAAGGTGAACAAGCAATTATAGTGCTTAAAACGTATGAAAAAGAGGCTACACAGAACAAGCACGTGAAAGCATAAACAAAACAAACAAGAATTTAGGGTTTCTTGGTAACAACATCATGCACGCTAGAACAAGTCTGCATATGCAAGTATTCAGCTTGCGTGAGCAGGTTAGATCATACATTATGGGATTTTTAACCATTCTCCCCAATTAAATCTATCACAATTCAATAAAATAGTGATCAATAATTGTACGTGCAAGTTAGATTTGAGCTTATTTATAGGAATGAAATAAGTTATCTAACAGTACATCTACATAAGAAAGCTCGAAAAGGTGCAAGTTTTGACATGACACTCAAACAAAAAAGAAAGAAAGTGATGGTAGGACATGAAAAAGATGCAAATTTAAACAAGAAGAAGAAGAAGCTAACTATCAAAACAAAACAGGATGTACATGGAAAAACCTAGGGAAGGGAAAAAAACCACGATTGGAGCAAGAACATAATATTCTTGCTCAGCTCAACTTGTATTATGTATAAAAGGAAATTAGTTTACAATGAAGTTGTCTTTCCTTCCTACCAACTCTCCACTTTCATCTCAAAATATCTAGTTGGGTTCTTGCCCTAATAGCACAGCTACGTGTTCCTTTTATACTCTAAGGAATATGGTTGACTACAAAGGACATGTGTCAAGTCATCATATTCTCTCTTTTTGGATCTTTTCACAGCTGTGATATTATCTACTGACTAAGGGAAAAGAACTACGCCAACATGGCACTGAGACCCGTAAGTGGGTAGCTTTGCCACTACTTGGGAGACAAATCTTGGACATTGAGAGGGACATCAAGAGTACTGTGATTGATACAAGTGTTTCTAAGGTGACTCATTATGCAATCAGCCAATAAAGGGTGTCCTTATAGCCTCTGACCTTAGAAAGTCACTATTTCCCTTTTTGTGAGTGCTTGAGTACCATGTCACGTGCATATCTTACTTCTTTCCCAAGGCAGTCATGCCTTTAGCACAGACCAAGACAAGATCCCTTAGCCAACACTTCCTCTCCCTTTGCTCACAGCTGCTCTATGTGTAGAGTCCAGATTTAACCATTTACGCATTCTCCCCTACCTTAGTGGTGTTATGTACAGCAATCTTAAACTCAAAGGATTTCGGATCCACTACCATCATAAGAGATGTTTGTAATTAGTGGAGAAAATGGAGCAGATTTCGGGGAATCCTCCCCACGTTCTAAAATAATAGATTGTGGTCTGATTACTTGGTTTTTGTAGAAAAATCCTTCAAAATTAACTAAATGTCATTTATTTGTCCATGTCTGTGTGACATGGATGACTAGGTTACTTTGGACGGTCATGATGTTTGTGGACGAATCTTATACATTATCTGTGGTACTTTTTATTTAAGCTCCCTTTCTTGTGAACTAGCCTGGACGTAGTTTGGTCATGGACGACCATCATGGACAAATGGAACTTGATTTAGCCCACCGTCGATTGCCTCATTGTTCTTGTGTCGTCTATACCACTGTTGAAATCATTATTATTTTTATTTTTATTTTACACGAGACAATCTTTTAGTTGTTGATGAGTTTTCCATGTGGTGTTATGGGGTAGCTTGGGATCAAACGTTCTGGATATCGCCACGTGGCTCAATCCTGATGGTTTGCAAGTTGCGTCGTTTTGTTTTTTGAGAAAATCACCATGTGGCACTTTCTAGTTGGTTCCCATTGCATCAGTGTCCCTCCTTGTTGCCTATAAATGGGCTAATACCTCTCCTACCCTTTCACTTTCTCATATTTTCTTCTCTGACATTAGTCGTCCTTGGCCTCGTTTAGAAGTTCCCTTCCGTCCTTAATCCTCTCCATCTAGAATCAGGTATCCTCTTTTCTTCATCTATAGAATTTCTTCTTTAGAATTCTTTACAAATGGCTAAGATTGCAGTGTCCTCGTCTAGTGATAGGGATGACAGAGAAATAGACGAGTATCACAATGAGAGTAACATAATGGTAGTAGTAGTGAGAGTAGTAGTAGTGAAAGTAATTCCACAGACGAGCAATACTCATCTTGAGTTCCTGGGGTTCCTTTAGAGGTCCTTCGAGAGGAGATGAGGATAAGGCAGCTTCTAGGTCATCTACCAGCCTGTCCACAAATTTTGAACTGTTCATTCCTTCCTCTAGTGAAGAGGTGGACATCATATATAGTTGTGCTGTGAATATTCCATCCAAAGTAGATGAAAAGGGACTTTTCATGCTGCCCTTTGTGAATGGTGTTGTACCCCAAATTCTCTTAAGGTTGGTATATACGAGGCTTACCTACTAGGGGGCCTTAGGTTGCCTTTGAATGCCTTTGCCAGAGAACTCCTTCATAGGTTAGGTATAGGGCCAAATCATCTTAACCCCAATGCGTGGAGAACTATAGTGTCTATGCAAGTACTATAGAGAGAAGCTTTCGATGGGAACCATCCTCTTACTGTGGACAAGTTCCTACATTGTGATAAGCCCTTTGAGATAAGCCAATCCATTGGTTTCTACCAATTCTCAACTATGGGCTCTAGCTATAGGTTACTTAGGTCACTTCCCTCATCTGATAGGAGGTGGAAGACAAAGTTCTACTCTGTCTCTGGGTGTTGGGCCAGAAACCTTATTGAGGTAGGTAGGGATACCTTCCCTCCTTACACTAGTGAAATGGGTTGTCTATGTTCTCAAGGTATGCTACTTACTTTTATCTCATCTTGAATATCTTGTTATCTTCGTCTTACTCTTATTATTTTCTTTTCAGCAGTAGCTCATCCTTCGATGAGAAAATTTTATTTGAACTGCATCCAGCAAGCACGCTCCTTTGTTGACAAAACCTTTCATTCTTTAGTGACACTTTATCGTCTATCAACTTGGGGACTTAGGCCTGTTCCTACAAATGTAGCAATAGCTCACGAGCTTATTACTCGTCAATATAAGTTCTTTACTTTCTTACACTTTTACTTGTTCATTCTTATTTAATTCGTCTATACATTGACAATCTTCTCTCTCCTTTTCTTGTATAGGAACGGCAAAAATGAAGGAGAATAAGGGAAAAGGCCCTGCAAGTGATGAAGCTGTCCAGATAGAGAAGGGCGTCCTTACTTAGTCTCATCCAGCAACCTTGAAGAAAAGGAAGACTATATCTAAGACGCTTGATACTAGAAGTCTTCTCAGCTGTCGAGGCAATAAGAAACCTAAACATGGCTTGTTTACTTTGTCCAAGCTCCCGATTGTCGAGACTAACCCTTCCATTCCTCCTACTACTTCTAATCAGTTGTCGACAACCAAAACTCCTCTCCCTAATGTGAGCTCATCCTTGAAACCATTTGTTGCCGCACCTCCTAAGAGTTGTCCATTAACTCTCTTGAGATGCAGGGGTCTTGCTTGGGATAGGTTCCAGCAAGTAGTAACAAACAAGGACGTCACCATTTGCTATGACATGTCCCTGAAGGAGTTTGAACGATCTACAATTCATGACCTCTTCAAGGTATTTTATTTCGTCCATAGTCACTTATGAAAAGTTGAACTTTATTCTTCCTATTGTTTCACGTCTATATTCCTCAATATAGGCCATGTCTAAGTTCATGTGTCCAAACAAGCCACTGAGTTAGACAAAGAGAGGATTAGGCTAGAGATAAAGGTTCACGACTTGGAAAAGGAGGCAAGTCGCAAGGTTTGGGAGAGAGTAAAGTTGGAGGATGTGGTGAAGTAGTTGAAGAATCTCGTCGAGGAGAAAAGGTAGATATCGTCGAGAAGGAGGCTCGTCTAGATCATCTCTAGAAGTGAAGTGACAAGTTCACTTCCTCTTTGAGCAAGGCTAAGGATGAGGCTATCAATGAATTTAAGACGTCTAGTGAGTTCACTAAACCTTTGGACAAGAACCATGCTGCAGGCTTTATGGACTTCTGTCTGGATGCCACTGAAGTCTTTCCTGGGGTGGACTTCAATTCCATCAAGCCTCCTATTGCAACTGAAAGTTCTTTACTTCAATCTAGCTCAGAGGAAGTGAACATTGAGGACGATGCCTCCATTCCTCTTCCAACGAAGGACGATTCAAAGTTTGGGGACGTTGTCCCCAATGGTTTATCCAAGTAGTTTTAATTGTAAGAAAAAAATTATTTTTATTTTCACTTGTGTTGTTGGGGGTTCATTGTTTTGGACCATATGTTAGTTTTTATAAGTACAATTCCCTCGTCCATAATTATGGACATAGGTTTTATATATTTGCCTCTTTAGGCTCAAATATTCTAAGGATTTTTGGACTATGGTCGTCTACCCTTTTTGAACAAGTTAATTTATGAATATATTCATGGTTGGCCATTCATCTTTATCCCTATTCGCTGCTTTTTAAGCTTTAAAATTTTGGAGCTTGCTTGTCCTAGATTTGGACTTTACTTATTTATAGATTTTGGAATGTTTGTGTCTACTCATCCATGGTCTGGACTTCACTTAGGGATTTTGGCCATTTTCTATCCATAAATATCATTTATTCATTGCATGCATGCTTTGCTTCATCCATCACTCATCACGTAGACGAGTATATGTGGGAGGTATTTGTTCCTTCCCTTATTTTATTTTATTTTTACCTAAAGGTTTTATTCCACAGGTGGTGTTTTGCCTTTCCTTCTTCTAAAGGAGGCTTATGACAATACATCCCTGCGTTTAAGGACTTTACTCGTCTATGGCTTTTAGCCTTTCTTGTGGACTTTAATTTTATAAAGGATTTAAAACACTTAAGTAGAAAATCCAGATTGCTTTATATACAAACTAGAAACTTTGTACATAACATAATGACGTCCACAAACATTACACATGCCAGTAGCTAGTGCTTTTTAGGGAATTCAAATAATAGAAAACAAAAAATGCTACTAGAAAACATAAGTGATGAAAGACAACATAGATAGGCTATTAGTGGTAACCAATACTCTGTAAGGGCTAAGGTCGTCCATGCTGACCTTTTTTACGAGTCTTCAATGATAGTACTTCCTCAAGTGCTCCACGTTCCATGGATACTCTAACCTTCGTCCATCCAAGGCTTCCAGATAGTACAATCCTCGTTTTTTGTAGTTGATGACTCTATATGGCCCTTCCCAATTAGATCCCAACTTTCCATGAGCAGGATCCTTTGTAGCCAAAGACACCCTTTTTAGGATGAGGTGTCCAATGTTGAATTGCCTACACTTTACCATCGTATCGTGGTGCTTAGTCATAAAGTTCTTGTAGTGTGTTACTTTCTGTTCTGCATCCATCCTCACCTTATCAATGAGATCGAGGTTTGAACAAAGTTGTTTCTCATTTTTTTCATCCTTATAGTGGGCCACCCTGTAGCTAGTCAGGCCAATCTCTGCGGGTATCACTACATCACTTCCATATGCTAGCCTAAAGGGGGTTTTTCAAGTAGGAGTCCTTACTTTCGTCCTACATGCCCAAAGGACGTTGGGTAGTTTGTCTGGCCATATCCCATTTTCCCCCTCAAGCTGAGTCTTGATGATCTTCAACAAGGATCAGTTTGTAACTTCTGCCCTTCCATTGGCCTGTGGGTGGGGGGGTAAGGAGTAGTGATTCCTAATTCCTAATTGTTCTCAAAATTCTTTGAAGGGTGCATTGTTGAATTATTGTCCATTGTCTGAGACAAGCACCCTAAGAATTCCAAAATGGTAGATGATATTCTTCTAGACGAAGTTTCTGACATTTTGCTCAATGATCTTTACTAATGGTTCTACTTCCACCCATTTAGTGAAATAATCGATTCCCACCACCAAGAACTTCATTTGCCTTGTCCCCATGGGAAATGGACCAAGAATGTCAAGTCCCCAATAGGTAAAAGGCCAAGGGGCTATCATCAGGGTAAGATACTTTGATGGTCATCTAGGTATTCTACTAAAGTGCTGACATTTGTCACAAGCTTTGATGTAAGCCTGGGCATTTGCTTGCATTGATGGCCAATAGTATCTTGCATGAACCATCTTGTGGACGAGGGATCCTGCTCCTGAATGATTTCCACATGCTCCTTCGTGTATGTCTCTCATGACGTGGTGGGACTCGTCCGGAGTCAGGCACCTTAAGTAAGGCTAAAAGAAGCCCCTTTTATACAATATCTTGTCTATAAGGACAAATTTTTCTGCTCTAACCCTCAACTTCCTTGCTTCTTCTCTATCCTCGGGGAAGAGTCCGTCCTTGAGATAGGATACAGTTGGAGTAGTCCAGTTGGCTTCTTTGTCTATCTGATGTACCTCAGGAACGTCTATACTTGGGATGTACTGGACTTTAATCTGGTTATCAACCAACTCATCTGCAGATGCTACCTTGGCTAGGCTATCAGCTTCCATGTTTTCTTCCTTTGGGATTAGGTGAAACTTTGCCGTTGTGAAGCCCTTGATGCACTACTTGACTTTGCTCAAATATCTCTTCATTCATTCCTCCTTAGTTTCGCATGTTCGATTCACCTGACTTATGATCAACTATGATTCCCCTTGAACAACCAATGATTCGACTCCCAATGGCTTAGCCAGATTTAAGCCCTTAATAAAAGCTTCATACTCAATTTTATTGTTGGTCATCGAGAACTGTAGACAGACGGAATACTCTAGACAATCCCCTTCAAGTGACTACAACACTACTTTAATTCCTCCTGCATGCTGAGTGGACGAACCATCCATACAGACGACCCATTCTTTTGCACCTTAGTCCCTATGCTGCTGGTCATGGGTAGGAGCAAATTTTGCAATGAAATCTGCAAAGGTTAGGGCTTTTATCGCTTCTCTTGGTTAATACCTTACGTTAAACTCACTAAGTTCAATTGCTCATTGAATCAATCTTCCAACCGCTTGTAGCTTGTTCATGGCCTTCTTAAGTGGATGGTTTGTCAAGACATTGATTATGTGAGCTTGGAAGTAAGGCCTGAGCTTTCTTATCGTTGTTACTAACGAAAAGGCCAACATCTCTATTGGGGGGGGGGGGTATTGTCCTTCAGCTCCTCTTAAAGTTTTACTGGTGTAGTAGACGGGCTTCTGTGCCTTTCCTTCTTCTCTGACTAAGGCCAAGCTCACTGCATGAGGAGAAACTGCTAGGTAGAGATATAGTTCCTCACCTGGTTTGGACGGGCTCAACAAGGGATTTGTTGTGAGATATGCCTTGAGTTCTTCGAACGCTCACTAACACTCATCCATCCACTCAAACACTTTCCTTAACACCTTGAAGAATGGCAAACACTTGTCAAAAGCCTTTGAGACAAACATGTTGAGAGCTGCTACTAGTCCAGTGAGACTTTGCACTTCTGTGACATTCTTTGGCAGCTCTATGCTTAGTATCGCTTGGATTTTGTTAGGATTTGCCTCAATTCTCCCCTGTGAAACCATGAAACCAAGGAACTTTCCTAATGAAACTCCAAAGGCGCATTTGCTCAGGTTCAGCTTCATGTTGTATCATCTAAGCATGTCAAAAGTCTCCTGGAGGTCATCCAAATGCTGTGCCTCTTTTGCGCTTTTGACTAGCATGTCGTCCATGTACGCTTCAACATTTTGTCCAATTTGTGGATGAAAGATATGGTTGACTAGCCTCTGATATGTTGCCCTCGCATTTTTCAAGCCAAAATGCATTACTTTGTAGCAAAACAAACCTTGGCTTGTAATGAAGGATGTTTTTTTCTAGTCTGCCTCGTCCATCTTGATCTGATTATACCCCAAGAATGCATCCATAAAGCTCAGAAATTGGTGCCTAGCTATTGAATCTACCAGTTGGTCAATGCATGGAAGGGGATAACTATCTTTAAGGCATGCCTTGTTTAAATTTATAAAGTCCACAAACATTCTCCATTTGCTATTGGTTTTTTTTTACCATTACTAAATTAGCTAGCCAATTAGGGTAGTAGACTTCGTGGATGAACTCTATTGTTACCAACTTCTGGACTTCTTTTTTGACGGCATTGTCTCATTCCAGGGTGAACACTCTTCTCTTCTGATGGACAGGTTTATAGGATGGGGACACATTTAAACGATGAGTAATCACACTTGGGTCAATCCTAGACATGTCTTCGTGGCTCCAAGAAAAAACATATGTGCTCTTCTTTAAGAATTGGACGAGATCTTACTTCGTCTTCTCCTTTATGCTTGTTTTGATTCTAGTGAACCTTTCCGGGTTGGACTCATCCAGGGGGACATCTTGGACATCTTCCAATACTTCAATTGGCTCAACAACTGTTTTTCTTTTTTCAATGTTCATCGCTTGCATCTGCTCTTCCATTGCTAACATAGCCAAGTAACATTCTCTAGCCGCCAGCTAGTCTCCTTGTACTTCTCCAATGCCATATTCCGTGGGGAATTTAACGGACAGGTAATAAGTAGACATTGCAGCCCTCCAACTATTTAAAGTTGGTCGTCCTATGATGGCATTGTATGACGATGAACAATCCACAACAAGGAAATTTACTTCCTTACTGATTTGTCGTGTGTAAGAACCAACCACGACTGGTAAGGAAATGGTGCCCACCGGTAGAACTTTCATTCCTCCAAACCCAATCAAAGGTACATTCACTAGACAAAGTAATTCCTTGCTAACCCTCATTTGTTGGAAGGCCGGATAGTAAAGGATATGTGCAAAACTCTCATTATCTATTAACACTCTTCTTGTTATGTAATTCGCAATTGTCAAAGTGTTAACAATTGCATTATCATGAGGATGATGCAGTCTCCTTGCATCTTTACCTGTGAAAGTGATAGCAGGCTCATCTACTCTGAACATCTTTGGTAGGCAGCCAGTGAGTTGAACATTCTGAACTACTTGTAAGTAAGCCTTCTTGGCTTTAGACGAACTTCCAGTAGATGTTTCTCCTACAATAACCCTTATTTCTCCAAGTGGTTGACACACTGGTTCTTTTGCTTTGCCTTTCAATGGTAGCCTTTCGCCTTTGTGGTCTTGTCCACGGAAATTCTTCAACTTTCCTTACTTAATAAGAACTTCAATTTGCTGCTTTAAGTCGTAACAGTCGTCTGTGTCATGTCTATGATCTCAGTGGAAACGACAGTAGTTGCTTTTGTTTCACTTGCTAGGGTCTCCTTTCATCTTCTCTGGCCATTTCAAGGATAGGTCATCCTTGATTTGCATCAACACTTGGTCATGATGAGGACAATCCTACTTTCTTGCTATCTTGATCTCTTTTTTCTCCCGTCTTGGCCTTTTTTGGACAAAGGCCTTGTTCTGGATGGTGCATGTACCTAGCTTCCACTCATTCAACCTTCTTCTTTTTCTTGACAATAATCGTGTCCTCAACATTCATGAAACTTTGGCTGATTGTATCAACTCGGCCATCGTCTGTGGCACTTGGTTATACAACTTCTGGATGAACAAATCTGAAGTAACTCTATTGCAGAAGGCTGCCAAAAGGATTTTGTCGTCTATCTCATCTACCAACAAGGCTACCCTATTAAAACGACTTATGAAAGTCTAAAGACTCTTGTTTTCTCCTTGCTCTATGTTTAGTAGGTTGGACGAGGAGCGTTTATGTCTTTGGCCTCCAACGAAATTGTTGACAAACAGCTTACTTAACTCCTAGAACAAAGTTATGGTGTTTGGTGGTAGTTTACCAAACCACACCCTGGCTGGGCCTTTCTGCGTAGTAAGGAAGGTTCTGCACATGATTTCATCTGGAACGCCTTAGAGGTGCATGGTTGTCATGAATGTGGCAATGTAATCACAGGGATCCCACATTCCATCATATGAGTCCAAGGTAGGCATTTTGAACTTGAAGGCTGGAGGATGACTCGTGATGGACGCGGTGAAGGGAGAGTCAGTTTTGTGGACAAGATCATCCACATGGTTCTTCCTCCTTATAGAGTCCTTCATCTCCTCCATGGCCTTCTTCATCTGGTCTATTTCTCTCTTCAAATGTGGCACACTTTGAGTGACGATACCTCTGGACTAATCTCCTCCTTCAGTGTCGTTCTTCGCCCCTCCATTTTTTGTGTTTTGCCTATGTTCCTTGGCACATCGCTATTGACCTCTCTAGTTAACTTCTGGTTTTGTTGCATCAAGTCTGCCAATGCAACTGCCATGGACTGCAGCTATTGTTGGATAGACGCTAGTGCACAGTTTGAATGACTGAAGGCATTTTCACTCTCCTAGTGTTCTGGACTTGTGGCCATCGACCTACTCCAAACCATGCAGCCTTTTGTCTTGGAAAGCAAGGTAGTTAACACTTCAAAACTTTGCTTACCTTCCCATAGACAACGCCAATTGATGATGTACTAAAATCAGTAGGCTGAATGCTCTGGGCTACGACTTTTTGATGACTTGAAGAGAAAGAAAACGATTGTCAAAGGTGACCGAGGTGAATCGACCAAAGACCCTCCAACGGTTAAATCAGTTTTTCTCTCTAGAACGCAAGGATAGTGAGTAGATGAATAGTAGAATGTACCTTGGGCTAAAAGAGTTAAATCCCTTTTATAGAGAGTTTTAAGTGGGTCTACTTGTTCTAATCAACTACCATCATGGGAGATGTGTGTAATTAGTGGAGAAAATGGAGCGGATTTCAGGGAATCCTCCCCACATTCTGGAATGATAAATCGTGGTCTGATTACTTGGTGTTAGTAGAAAAATCCTTCGAAATTTACTAAGTATCATTTGGTCGCCCATGTCTCCGTGTGACATGGACGACTAGGTTACTTTGGGCGGTCATAACGTTTGTGGATGGATCCTATTCATTATCCGTGGTACTTTTTATTTGGGCTGCCTTTCTCGTGAACTAGTCTGGACGTAGTTTGGTCATAGACGACAATCATGGACGAATGGAACATGATTTAGCCCACCATCATACACACACACACACACACACACATATATAATTAGAAATCATTACATATTTTAGAAACGTATGGTTTTAAAAAAGTATAAGTTAATACCATATATAACTTGAACCATATAATTGTGATTATTTTCAATTGTATTCGTGCATATGCACGGAGCTACACACTAGTAATGTTAATAGTATATGATAAGAAGGGGTAAATCAAAATTTTTTGTCCTTCAAATATTGCATTGATTCAATTTTTGATTTGATATTTTAAAATTTTAAATTATAATACTTTATTAGTATATTTGGCTCTTTTTTTTTTTTTCCGTCAACTAATTGTTTTCCGGCCATTTTTTATCTGCATTTTTGGTCTTTTGAATTATGGAGTGCATTCAATTTTAGTCCCTTATTAAGTATTAGATTGGTTTGATCTCAGTTTTTTACTTATAGTGCTAGTATATACCTAATGGGAAATGATAATAGATGCCCTAATTATTAATGATTCATTTTTAAAAACTTTTTATAGGAAAAGAAAAAAAAGCAATTGACTTTTTTGACAGTTTTTAATATTTTTCATAAAAGTGGTATAAAAAATTTTCAAAAATAATTTATTAATAGATGCCTTAGGGGCATCTGTTGACATGACCCATAACTAATTTATTGTTTGCACCACTCCCTTGGTGCCATATTTTCAGTGCTACAATTTAGTCCATTTGGAAATCTATGAATACAAATTTCAATAATTGAACATATCTCCAATCCTGTACAATTTTAAGATTGGAAAAAAACTTAAGTACAATACTTAGGTGCTGTTCCTTAGATTCTGCTCTTAAAATTGAACCATGTGGTTGTATTTAACTAGAAATACACTTCGATCCCATGAGAATAATGCCACATTGCTGAATTTTAAGATTAGAATCTAAGTTACAGCATCTAAGGTATTGTATCTAAGTTTTGTCATTTAAGATTTATTCATTATTAGCCTTGTACTAGAACCAAACCAAACCTTTTTCTATCATCTTTTACGCCTACCATGACGATTTGTTGGTCATTGTCTCCTTTGGATAAGTGTAAGCTTAATACAAATGCTAAATTAGGGTTAATCTAGAAAATCATGGCTTTTGGAATCTTGCGAGAGAATAAGGTATAGGTAATCAAATAACAAGTTTCACATGCAATCTTGGTAATTACTTTATCGCTAACATAGTTATCATTGCCATACTAAAATTAGTGATTGAACTATCAAACCAATTGGTATGAAACATACAAAAACCGGATTTTCCAAAAACCCAATTAAACCATCAAAAACTAGAATTTATTTTTAATAGAAAAATACTGAATTTCATGGTTTTATTAGAATCATTCTTTTTTTTTTTCTTTCTTTTTTTTTTTTTTTTATGTTAAGTTATCTATGTACTATTTAAGGAGCTTCTCCTGTTTCGATTTTTCAATTTTGATGCCTAAAATTTCCTCATCATACTCATTTACAAGTTTTCAACTAATGAGGATAAATATGTAAATTAAAATTCCTACACTTTAAGACCTACAAACTCACATACGCTTTGCCGGTTTCTATCTCACTTTCTATCTTTTATTCTTCTTCAGATTGAAGACATTTAGTTTATCTCTACATCCTTCATTTCTTTTTCTTTAGATTGAAGACATTTACTATCAGAGGCTCCAACAACTTTTCAAGTTCTATCTTTTGCAAGTTCCTCTTTATTTTCTTTTCTTTACTTTTGTTTAACATTGACTCTCTTTGAGTTCCTACCTATCATGGCTGCCAAGTATTCATAGTTTGAGAAGTACTTACCTATGGGTGAATGTGATTAGGGATTCAAGGGTGTTTGATGGTGGCTTATTACTGTGGTTGACTTTGAGATTTCAAATAGGAGGGTTTGTGCTTGAACTGGCTGCTTGAAAAAGAATATTTGTAGGGACTTTTTTTTTTTTTTTGGCCTAGAATTAAACACAAACTCTTTTTGTGTTTTTTTTTTTTTTTTTTTTTTTTTTTTTTTTTTTTTTTTTTTTTTTTTTTTTTTAAGGGAATTAAGATAATTGGGTTTGGTTTTTTTTTTTTAATTTATTTACAGGAAGTTACTCTTTTATATACATATATATATATATATAGGAATTACGCTTCTCTATGAGAACAAAACAACATCATCATAAGGCGAAAGCATATCATTAACCGAAGGCATATCATCAATATACACCAATTTTTATTCCCAGATTTGAACATAACTAATTTCCTAGACACATGAATTGTAAGCAATGCAAAATCAACCGATTCATTTTTGGAACCTAAACAAATGTAAACAAACTTTTCCATGCAATTTTCGCTACTTTTAAAAAAAAAAATATGTAATTTACAATAATTTTTTAAATGTAATTTATGCTACTTTTTTTAGAGGGTATTATTATATCTTTGATGAATCATGTTAATAGTTACCCAATTTAAAACAAACACAAACTCTCTTTTTAGATTTTTTTTTTTTTTAAATGTAATTTACGCTACTTTTTTTTTTTTTTGGGAGGGTATTACACACTACTTTGTTTCCCAATATCCAAAACAAAAAATTAACTTCTCATTCAAAATGTATAACTAATCTTATATTTAACCCTAACTCTTTTATCTCTCTCAAGTTGATGTATGCATAAATTAATTGGATTGCATTGCAGAGGCATTGGAATGAAATATTAGATAATTAGTTCAGGTGAGAGACTTTACAAGAATTACTGTATGGTTCAAACCATACATGAAGTGTGCGTTTGGGAAGTGCGTTTTGCGCTTCCCACGTCCACGTTCTGCGTTTTCATTGTGTTTTTTTTTTTTTTTTTTCAAAAGCCATGATTGTTGACTTTGAGAGTGTGAACAGTGCTCCCACAGTAACTTTTGTAGCAATTGTTCAACCACTTTTTAGTAATTTTTCAGCAACTTTTCAGTCACAAGACCCACAAACTTCACTTTTTAACAACTTTTTTATTAAAAATGGGTTCCATAATATTATTGACACATTTAAAAATTATTTTGCTATAGTATTTTTCAGTTTTCAATTTACAATTTTCAGTTGTATCCAAACGAACCTGAAGTAGTTGTTATCTAATAAATTGTTGTAAAAAAAATTTCCTTTGTAACATAAATTATATTTATTGTTTGTATAATTCTATGTGAAATTCAATTTACATTTTTTTTATAATTATTAATTTACTACTCAATAAAAAATGTTACATATCTTTTCTCAGTTTTCAAGGTAGTTAATATATTTGAAATTTAAATTCTTTTTAACTCTTGTTATGGATGTTTAGTAAGTGACTAACTATTAAGATTAAAACACTACATTTTAGGATTAAAATTTATCTTTTTACTGTAAAAAAATATATATATTTGAAATTTAAACTTTTTCTGCTGATTTCTTTTTTATTACTTTCCATATTGTTTTTAATTTTAATTCTTGCGTCTTCTTTCTACTTTAACACTACTGCATTTTTTGCAGGTTGAAGGAAATAAGTTGGCAATAAGCACGTTGTTCTCATTAGAGTCAACAATCTCCCAACGCAAAGCAGAATTAGCAGCAGAACAAAATGGAAAACCCTTGTGGACAAAGCGATTGTTACTTGATAATAAACTTCTGTGCTCAAAAATCAGGTAGTATGGATTTTATTGGACTGTCGATTGATTTTAGTGGATACTCTCTTTGCTTCAGTCAAAGAATAAAGAATGAGTCAGAGAAGAAATCTTCAATAAACCAAAGAGAATTATCTGTGTGAGGGGTATGTGTTTGTGTCGGTGTTTTGACTTAAGATTTTTATGTGAACTTTCATTTGCAGTGAGGAAGCAGATGAGTTGTGCCGAACATTGGAGGAGAATGAAGATAAGTCACGTAATGCCTCAGAGATGGCAGATGTCCTCTATCATACCATGATTCTTTTGGCAAATAAAGATGTAAAAATAGAAGATGTTATGCAAGTTCTTCGGCAGAGATTTTCTCAGTCAGGTGTCGAGAAAAAGAGAGGTCGAATATCTCAAGGCTAGGTATGGGCTGCATGGGCTGCTCAGTCTGTGCGTATTTACCTTCACATTGCAGCTTCCATTACCATCCTAATGGGTAATTATGATATGTGCATGATCACCTGTAGTCCATTTTGAGTGCCCTGGGACTCGCATTATCTAGCTCTTGCATACCCCAGTCAAGCTGTTGTACTCTGGGAACTGGTTTAGCTCTGGATGACTTTGTTTAAGCCTTCTTGGTAAAGAGACAAATTTGTTGCAACTATTTTCCTTGGAAATCGATCTGAATTATTGTTTTGGGAATGTATTCATATTGCTGTGAACTTATTTGTATTTGATTGTGAATGAAAAGAATTTTAAATCAGGAAATATTAGCTACCACCCAGCTTTTGTAGCAGCATTGTGATTAAACATTGTTGAAAAAGAAGTCTGTACAAGTACTGACTACTTCATTGATGGGCATTTGCTCCATTGGTTTTGAAAGTACTTTGACTGCATAAGTGGAGTGTAGCATTATTGATCTATATATTTAAGGGAAAAGAACAAGAGAGAAGAAAAAAAAGGGGGGAGGGGGGGAGAGTTTCGGCTCATGAACCAAATATAATTGATGAATTCAATAAGAAAAATCACCAGAAGACTAGTGTCGTGATTTCATTTTATTCAAAGCTCATAAGCATGATTTATTACAATTATCATCATTTTATATATTTATTCTGATTCCCGGCTTTGGTTGATGCGAACAGTTCTAACTGAACGCTATAGGATTAAGTTCTTCCCAGTGTATCGGGGATGCTGGAGCAACTAGTCAAGCATGTATTGCCTTTCTGGGCACATGAAAGCAGGCATTGTATTATATCTGGGAAGACCGGCTCCTTTGAAAAACAGCCCATGAGGCACCCGAACACATCTTGCACACATAAATTACTGCATAGCGCCAGCGAATTCGGGTTCGGGGCTTCTTCATGGGCCACTCCCAAGTACACTAGCAAAAGCACTGCAAGAACAGGCACCATCGACTTGGCCGTTAAACCCATGATCAGATATTACCCCTGTTAATTGATCTCTGACCCTGCTGATTGATTTTAGATTAGAAAAGCTATGGTTTTTATACATGGGAACACAGGGTTGTCATTTTGATTTCGTTTCAAATAGATCTCATGTAGGTTTCATGTTCAGTATCTAAACTTTGGCAGCACGGCACAACTATAAAGACACGCATAGTCAGTGCTTCAATTGATAGAAGTTTGAAAGGTACATAGATTTTTTGTTTGCATTTTATAAAAACACCTATGACATATGGAAATTTTAAGAGTAGCAAATTTGATAAAGAAATTAGAGCTCTTAACTGTCAAAGGATTATTATAGTGTCAGCTACTAGACTAGAGAGATACATTTTGTTGAGTAAAATGTCACTATACATATAAACGTTAGGTAGAGTTCCGTAGAGTGTGCTGAGAAGATAAACTATGACTTTTCCCATAATAAATAAAAAGACAAATAAAAGAGTGTAGTTTTATCTGAATATTGTTTTGGTTTCGTAAGCTATTTGCTTTATTAGATTTTTCGTTTGTTACTAAAATATCTAGCCCTGGCCTAGCTACCACCACGAGCATACGTCCAACTAACGCATGGGGTAGCCGCAAGTTGGAAGCATGGGACTGTTCTATATATAATTATAACAAGTCAAGAACGACCGTACAATAATAATAATATCTATTTCCTGATGATTACTCTTTATCATTGTTGATACCCATTTTTCACAAAAAATCCAATAGCAGAAGAAGCCCAACATGGCAAAAATGACAACCAGTAAGCCCTTGGAAGGAATAAGAGGTAAAGATAAAATAAATGGGTCGAAGAAGCCCAAGGAGAAAGAGGTAGCAACCTAATAGGCCAACATAGTAGAAATGACAGCCAACAAGCTCGTGGGACAATTAGGAGGTAAAGATAGAGTAAATGGGCCGAGGAAGTCCATGGAAAGAGATAGCAAACACAATGGACTAACATGGTAGGAATGACAGCTAGTACGCCTGTGGGAGGAATAAGAGATAAAGATAGAGTAAATTGGCCAAGGAAACCTAAGGAAAGAGATTGCAAGACCAATAGGTTAACATGATAGAAATGACAGCTAGTAGGCTCTTGGGAGTAATAAGAGGTAAAGATAGAATAAATGGGCCAAATAAGCCCAAGGAAAAATGTAGCAACCCAATGGGCCAACATAACAGGAATGATAGCTAACAAGCTCGTTGGAGGAATAAGAGGTAAAGATAGAGTAAATGGGCCGAGGAAGCCCAAGGAAAGAGATAGCAAGCACAACGGACTAACATGGCAGGAATGACTGCTAGTAGGCCCTTGGGAGGAATAAGAGATAAAGATAGAGTAAATGGGCCGAGAAAGCCCAAGGAAGGATGTAACAAACCTAATAAGCCCGTATGGCAGGACTAATAGCCACAAGGCCTATGGCCGAGGTAAGAAGGGGAATGGTAAAAGTGGAAGCCCAGTGGGGTATACGAGCAAATTCCTTTGCCCAAACAATACCCAGTCCATGGAGGAACGAAATAAGGTAATGTAAGCCTAAAAGCCCATACACCACTCACACCACAGGAGACAAACACGACCCAGTACACATAGTAGAGGAGGATAACGCAGGAACGGTAGGCATGGCACGAAAGCAAAATGGGACAAATGAAGATGGTAGCACCACATGCACAAGGCTTAGGACACCACCTACTTGTACCCAACCAATACATGGGAGATAGGCTCTCAGCCAAGGGATTTAGGAGGTGTGGTTTGGCAGTAGGGAGAAAGAAGTCTATTCTAGAGTTCCTACCGAGGCTTCTTTCGGGGGAATACTTTGCTGGGATGACCTTTCTTCCAAAAGAAGTAAACACAAGCTAGGACCACTTAATACATGCCATAGGAGTAGATGTAGAGAGCCCTCAACCCTTATCTGTTTGGGGGGAGGTAAGGCAGTGAAGGGGAGGGAAACAAAACAATGAATTTTGTCTGGAAATGAAGAGTAGTGTGGCAAGCACAATTTGAGCAGAGGCAATGGCCGGACAGCCAACAATTTAGTAGGCAATCCTAAAGAGATGCCCGTAAGAAACCAAAAATGGTTGGTATAGCCTTAGGGATAAAAGGGAGAAATCCCATGAATTCAAGCAATATAAAAGGAAGAAAGGTAGAAATGAATAGGGACGAAAGGCACATATGGAGAGAAAAAGAAAAACACAGAGAGTAGAAAAGAAAAGAGACCTAACAAAAGAGAATAAGGAAACTAAATGGTAAGGAAGAGTAAAAACATAAAGTAGAAGGAAATACAGCAGAAATAAAGGCATGCATCGGTAGATCAAATTTTCTCTCCCCTTGACATTCCCACTCTCTTTGACCCACAAATCAGAACTCAAAACCATTTAGGACCTTTTCCCAACTCAAGTAATTTTTATAGCAGGAATCTGCATTAAGGTTACCCGTGTTGGGAACTGACTCCCTTTCTGGACTTGTTCCTGCGAACGGCCTAGGCTAAGATTGGGGTAAACAAGGCCATCCCTATTGCATTACTAGACGCTTTGCGATAGTCCCTATTAGTTTGCGTTGGTTGTTAGGACATATGTGGTTCACTTGTTAAGAACATATGTCATTCTTTTATGTAATTGGCTAATCCTTTGACAAAACGCACTTTACTTGTAATTAGGTCGTTCTAGGTATTTTTAATACTTCAAGAAACTGTGTTTCAAGATCAAGTATTGAAGTCATCAAGTCTGTCCAAGAAACAAGCAGAAGAAGTGCAAGTTCATTAAAACTCGACAGCTAGCATATTTCGAGGTTTAGAAAGCTGCTCTAGCCCATGTGCTCGACAGCTACTCAACACCTCCTATCTGTCGAGGTTTATGAATTTCAGAATTTTGATCTGATTTTCTTGGAATCCGTGAATGTGTCTTTAGGCCTTCTTTTCTTCTATCTCTAGACATATAAAAGGATTGTTTTAAGGGCCATTAAAGAGTACACAAGTTGCACAAGTATTAAGCAAACTCTGTTCAAGCAATTTGTGACCGGAGACAAAGTTTCGCCCTAGTTCATCACTCTTGAAGAAGTTGTTGTGTATATGCACCTTTGGGTTTTGTAACCAAGTATCTTCTTGATCTTCATCGTGGATGAACTGATGAACTTTGCAGCCAACAAACTTCTCTAGTTGGTGATTGAAGTCGCATACTAGGATCCGCGCATTGATTAGTCACGTACTTGGAAGTCGTGCATCAAAAGGGAAAATTGTCACTACAGAACAAATTCAATTAGGTATTGGGATAAGGGTTCAACTGTAGGTTGGTATAAGGTACTGAGATTCTTTTACTTGTAACCGCTTGTTGTGATAATAGTGGAATTTCGGGAGTGGTGACCAGAAAATCACCCGGTGGGGTTTTTGCCTTTAGGTTTTCCTCATTTGTAAGCAAATCACCATGTTATTTATTTTCCATTGCATAATTAGTTTATTGGTGATTTATTTGTGCTACCACACGTTTGCATGTAAATTAACGTAATTAATTCACTTGACTAAATTAATTGGTTAATTTATCACAATGGGCCAATTCGTTGTTCGCCTATCATTGGCAATCCTGATGTTATTGGTTTTGCTTTAGTGTTATATGTCTTGCGGTAGTATTTTTCTTCTTTTTCTATTTGTTGTATCAGTTGTTCTGCTGTAACCATGCTTATTTTATTTACAGTATTAGTTGGTTACTATGACTTTATCTAGCGCGTTTTATTATAACATTCTGCCGTGGCATATTTCTACTGTAGCAGTTGTCTTGCCACGACTACACCTTATATTCAGCCTGTGGTGCTCTCCCTAGGTTGTCTCAACATTAGGTGAGCCTAACTTATGCACAAGCTGGCCTGCGATGCAATCCTAACGAGGCCAGTCCCAACTCCCTTATCCCAAATCCCTTATCCCAAATTTGTTGGCCTTAGTACAACAGAAGGGTCAAGGCCCAACCACACAAAAAGGCCCCTACAAACCAAAAGGTATAAGTCATACTGGACTTATCAAATATATTATATTTAGATTGCTTCTCATGATAGACTTAGCAATTGTGTTCTATTTGCTACAAAAGCATGCATTTCTGATACTTGCAAGAGATTGGGACTAATGAGAAAGGTTTTTTTCCCCCTCTTGTAACATTTGGACTAATATAGTAAGAAATAATTTTTTATCATATTCTGTTTTTACCAACTTCTGGACTTCTTCTTTGATGGCATTGTCTCATTCTGGGGTAAACACTCTTCTCTTCTGACGGACGGGCTTATAGGATGAAGACACATTTAGACGATGAGTAATCAAACTTAAGTTAATCCCAGGCATGTCTTCGTGGCTTCAAGCAAATACATTCGTGCTCTTTTTGAGGAATTGGACAAGATCCTGCTTCGTCTTCTCCTCCATGCTTGTTTCAATTCTAGTAAACCTTTTCGGGTTGGACTCGTCTAAGGGGACATCTCGAACATCTTCCAATACTTCAATTGGCTCAACAACTGTTCTTCTTTCTTCAATGTTCATCGTCTACATCTACTCTTCCATAGTTAACATAGCCAGGTAACATTCTCTAACTGCCAGCTAGTCTCTTTGTACTTCTCCAATGCCATATTCCGTTAGGAATTTAACAGACAAGTAATAAGTAGACGTTGCAGCCCTCTAACTATTTAAATTTGGTCGTCCTATGATGGCATTGTATGAGGATGAACAATCCACAACAAGGAAATTTAATTCCTTATTGATTTGTCGTGTGTAAGAACCATAACTGGTAAGGAAATGGTGCCCACCGGTAGAACCTTCATTCCTCCAAACCCAATCAAAGGTACATTCACTAGACGCAGTAATTCCTTGTTAACCCTTATTTGTTGGAAGGCCGGATAGTAAAGGATATGCACAGAACTCTCATTATCTATTAACACTCTTCTTGTTATGTAATTCGCAATCGTCAAAGTGATAACAATGGCATCATCATGAGGATGATGCAGTCTCCTTGCATCTTTGCCTGTGAAAGTGATAGCAGGCTCATCTACTCTGAACGTCCTTGGTGGGCGGCCAGTGAGTTGAACATTCTGAACTACCTGTAAGTAAGTCTTCTTGGCTTTGGACGAACTTCCAGTAGATGTTTCTCCTACAATAACCCTTATTTCTCCAAGTGGTTAACACACTGGTTCTTCTGCTTTGCCTTTCAATGGTAGCCTTTCGTCTTTGTGGTCTCATCCACGGAAATTCTTCAACTTTCCTTACTTAATAAAAACCTTAATTTGCTGCTTTAAGTCGTAACACTCATCTGTGTTATGTCTATAATCTCAGTGGAAACAACAGTACTTGCTTTTGTTCCGTTTGCTAGGGTCTCCTTTCATCTTCTCTGGCCATTTCAAGGTTGGGTCATCCTTGATTTGCATTAGTACTTGGTCATGTTAAGGATGATCCTGCTTTCCTGCCGTCTCGGTCTCTTTTTTCTCCTATCTTAGCCTTCTTTGCATGAGGGACTTTTTCTAGATGGTGCATGTACCTAGCTTACACTCGTTCAACCTTCTTCTTTTTCTTGACAATAATCACATCTTTAGCATTCATGAAACTTTAGGTTGAGTGTATCAACTTGGCCATCGTCTATGGCTCTTGGTCATAAACTTATGGATGAACAAATCCAAAGTAACTCTATTGTAGAAGGCTGCCAAGAGGATTTTGTCGTCTATCTCACCTACCAATAGGGCTTCCCTATTAAAATGATTTATGAAAGTCTAAAGACTTTCGTTTTCTCCTCGCTCTATGTTAAATAGGTTGGACGATGAGTGCTTATGTCTTTAGCCTCCAACGAAGTTGTTGATGAACACCCACACCCTAGCTAGGCCTTTCTGCATAGTAGGGAAGGTTCTGCACATGATTTCATATGGAATGCCTTGGAGGTGCATGGTTGTCTTGAACGTGGCAATGTAATCACAAGGATCTCATGTTCCATCATATGAGTCCAAGGTAGGTATTTTGAACTTTGAGGGTAGATGATGACTCATGATGGATGCGGTGAAGGGAGAGTTAGTTTTATAGACGAGATCATTCACATGGTTTGCCCTCCTCATGGAGTCCTTCATCTCCTCCATGGCCTTCTTCATCTGGTCCATTTCCTTCTCCAAATGTGGCACACTTCGAGTGACGATACCTCTGGACTAATCTCCTCCTTTAGCACTGTACTTCGCCTCTCCATATTTTGAGTTTTGCTTGTTCCTCAGCGTGTCGCTGTTGACCTCTCTAGTTAACTCCTAGTTTTATTTCGTCAAGTCAGCCATTGCAGCTACCATGGACTATAGCTATTGTTGGATGGATGTCGGTTGAGGTGCTGGTGCATGATTTGAATGACTTAAGGTATTTTCACTCTCCTAGTGTCCGGGACTTGTGGCCATCGGCCTAGTCCAAACCATGCAACCTTTTGTCTTAGAAAGCAAGGTGGTTAACACTTCAAAACTTTGCTTACCTTCTATAGTGGGTCTTTTTGCAATGTTGGGCTGGGCTGTCTCCTACCGTACTGGGCTCAAGTGTTCTGAGTAAGGAAGTTGAGACCAGTCTAACTACAATACACTTTGGTCCGGCTTATATACAAACTATGCCTCGTTTGCCAAGAACTTCATTCACATGCCCATGGTAGGCAGAGCTACTTCGGATGAATCATGGCAAGTAGACATGATAATAATAATAATAATAATAATAATAGAAAGTACTTTTGCCTTTAGACAAAGTGAATAAATAATTCCCAATTAAAATGATAATCACAATGATAAGAAACACCTTGTAAAGAAAATGGTGGAGATAAATAAGTAAGACATGAGTTATCTAAAGAAAGAGAAAGGTCAATCTGTTACACCAAGTTATATCACAGTACCAAGACCAAGGAGGGAAACATCTTCCTCAATGTGAATAATCTCTCAGGAAAAATCCTGTTGTTGAAATTAGTCACTTTGAGGGAAACGGACCTGAATGGCTTGTGCCCAAAAGAATCTCCATGCTTTTGGTAAAAAGTAGGACTTTTAGAGGGAGAAAGGGGATCAACCTATTGGTGCATGCCTACCGTTATAACTCTCTGTTATCTTTCCTTATTTTATAATTTTCCTTTTCTCTTTCTTTTTCTCTTCTTTTCTCAATACTTGTTTCTGTTTCGTGGTTTTTTTCCTAAAGGATACTATTATCGTGTTCGTGATGCCCCTCCTATGCAGGGCACGAGTCCTTTATATGATGCTTGTCATGACCGGATTTTACTATTTTCACCTTTAACTACCTTTGTCTAGTTTGGGTGTCCTTGCCAACCACCTACTAGTTTATTAGTCGCTCGGCCACCACTACTTACCTACGCTAGCTGTACCACCAGACAAAAAAGACTTTTTTTTTTTTTTTTTGCCGTGGCACTCTCACCTGCTATGGTGTGGGTGGTCTCTCTCTTCCTATCTCTCATGGCATGCACCTAGTGGTTCCAGCTCATCCTTACTTCTTTTAGATGGTATGTCATCCTAGCAAGACATCTCCCCCAAAAGAGCCTGAGTAGAAACCCCAGAATAAGCTTTCCCCTCTCCCCACTGCCAGACCATACCCTCTTACCTCTAACCCATGACCCACCACCTCCTGTATTGGCTGGGTGCAGGTTGGTAAAACCTAGGCCTTGCACATGCTCAACTTCTTCGTGTGTCCAAAACTTGCTCGCTGCGTTGGCCATGGTCTGGAGGTTCCTCTGCACATTCTACCCCCGTCCTTGACTTCTTATCACATGAGCTACTTTCTGATTCCTCATTCTCTATGGCCTACTCCCTTCGGGGGCTAGGTTTTACTTAATTGTGGGCTTTTCCTCCTTCAACCCATTCTTTTGCTCTTTTCTGCAATCTTTGCATTTCCTGTTGCACCATTCTGCCATTCCTGTTGTGATGTTATTGGACCCAAGCCTGCCAGGCTTCTTTGGGCTTGCTGCTCATTCTTCTCTCAATGACTCAATGTGGTCATTAGGCTTTTTGTTATATTACTTGCGGGCTCTTGTGTCCCATTTCCTCTTGGGCATCCTTAGCCCATTTGCTTTCCTTAGACATCCTCGGCCCTTTCTAATTCTCCATGGGCTTTTAGTAACTCTTTTGGGCTTCTCTAGCCCAATTACTTTATCCTTCATCCTTGGGGCCTATGAATTTTTCATTAACCCCTTACTTTCTTTACTTGCATTATTTTGGGTCTACTGTGACCCATTCTCTCTTTTCTACATCACATGTTGCCTATAGGTTTGCTACTTCTCTCTTTTCGGGCTACTTCTCTTTTTTCGGGCTCCTTTAGGCCTGTTTACTTCCTCAAGACCCATTTATTTATTTTACAAGCCTATGATCCAATATTCCTGCCACTTGGGCTTAATGGCTTTCCTATCCAATTACTAACTCATTTCTGCCCATGTTGCTGGGCTTCTTCCTTCTTCTGGGCTTCCCAAAATGAGCATCATCACCTTCCCATAGACGGCGCCAACTAATGATGTTCTAAAATCAGTAGGCTGAATGCTCCGAGCTACAACGACTATTTGATGACCTGAAGAGAAAGAAAATGATTGTCAATGGTGACTAGAGTGAACCGACCAAGGACCTCCGACGGTTAAGTCAGTTTTTCTCTCTAGAATACAAGGATAGTGAGTAGATGAATAGTAGAATGTACCTTAGGCTGATAGAGTTAGATCCCTTTTATAGAGAGTTTTTAGTGGGTCTACTTGTTCGGATTCACTACCATCATGGGAGATGTGTGTAATTAATGGAGAAAATGGAGCGGATTTCAGGAAATCCTCCCCACGTTTTGGAATGATAGATCGTGGTCTGATTACTTGGTATTTGTAGAAAAATCTTTCGAAATTTACTAAGTATCATTTGGTCATCCATGTCTCTATGTGGCATGGACAACTAGGTTACTTTGGATGGTCATGACATTTGTAGACAGATCCTATTCATTATCTGTGGTACTTTTTATTTGGGCTGCCTTTCTCGTGAACTAGTTTGGATGTAGTTTGTCCATAGACGACCATCATGGATGAATGGAACTTGATTTAGCCCACCATCATATATATATATATATATATATATAATAAGAAATCATTACATATTTTAGAAATGTATAGTTTTAAAAAAAAGTATAAGTTAATACCATGTATAATTTGAACCGTATAATTGTGATTATTTTCAATTGTATCCGTGCATATGCACGAGGCTACACACTAGTAATGTTAATAGTATACGATAAGAAGGGGTAAATCAAAAAAAAAATTGTCCTTCAAATATTGCATTGATTCAATTTTTGATTTGATATTTCAAAACTTTAAATTAAAATACTTTATTAGTATATTTGTCTATTTTTTTCGTCAATTAATTTGTTTCCAATCATTTTTTATTTGCATTTTTGGTCTTTTAAATTATGGAGTGCATTCAATTTTAGTCCCTTATTAAGTATTAGATTGGTTTGATCTCAGTTTCTTACTTATAGAGCTAGTATATACCTAATGGGAAATGATAACAGATGCCCTAATTTTATTAATGAACCATTTTTAAAAACTTTTTATAGGAAAAGGAAAAAAAAAAAAAAGCAATTGACTTTCTTGATAGTTTTTAATATTTTTCATAAAAGTGATATCAAAACTTTTCAAAAATAATTCATTAATAAATGCCTTAAGTGCATTTGTTAACATGACTAGGGGCAGCACTACATTATTCTCAGGGGGTTCAAATGAACCCCCTGACTTCAAAACATATATATATATATATATATTAATACTATAATTTTTTCTTAAAAATATTTTTGAACACCCTGATTTAAATTTTGCACACCTTTATTATAAGTATTTCCAACTCTAAGAATGAAGAGTAAGTATTTGTGAATTGTAAGTGCCACTATTTTTTATAAATTTATATTATATGTGTGAGCGTGTCTAATAGTGATTATATGCATTACTTTTTGTTATAATATTATTTATGTGAATTATGATATATGTGGATGTTTGTGTGTACAATATATAAATATAATATAAATATACATAATTTAATAATTAGGAAATAGAAATGGTTTGTTACATGTATTTGTATTGTTATCATGTTATAATAACTTTTTGTTATAAAGTTAGTAAAATTTAAGGAAAAAAAAAATCGTAAAGTTAGTGATTGTCTAAGCATTTGATTGGTTAAGTAGACACTAGTGTATAATTTTATGTATGAATGAGTGTGGTTGGGTGTATCAATAATTAATACAAAACCAACGAGTTTAGTTTAGTTATTTAGTTTAAAATATTTTTATAAAAACAATAACATATAGATAATAAAAACTACATAAAAAATAAAAATGTTAGATAAACAAAATAAAATATTTTTGCAGGTTGAAGGAAATAAGTTGGCATTAAGCACGTTGTACTCGTTAGGGTCAACAATCCCCCAACGCAAAGCAGAATTATCAGCAGAACAAAATGGAAAACCCTCGTCGACAAAGCGATTGTTACTTGATAATAAACTTCTATGCTCAAAAATCAGGTAGTATGGATTTTATTGGACTGTCGATAGATTTTAGTGGATACTCTCTTTGCTTCAGTCAAAGAATAAAGAATGAGTCAGAGAAGAAATCTTCAATAAACCAAAGAGAATTATCTGTGTGAGGGGTATGAATTTGTGCGTGTGTTTTGACTTAAGATTTTTATGTGAACTTTCATTTGCAGGGAGGAAGCAGATGAGTTGTGTCGAACATTGGAGGAGAATGAAGATAAGTCACGTGCGGCATCAGAGAAGGCAGATGCCCTCTATCATGCCATCGTTCTTTTGGCAAATGAAGATGTGAAAATAGAAGATGTTATGCAAGTTCTTCAGCAGAGATTTTCTCAGTCAGGTGTCGAGGAAAAGAGAGGTCGAATATCTCAAGGCTAGGTATGGGCTGCATAGGCTGCTCAGTCTGTACATATTTACCTTCATATTGCAGCTTCCATTACCATCCTAATGGGTAATTATGATATATGCATGATCACCTGTAGTCCATTTTGAGTGCCCGGGGACTCGCATTATCTAGCTCTTGCATACCTCAGTCTAGCTGTTGTACTCCGGGAACTGGTTTAGCTCTGGATGACTTTGTTTAAGCCTTTTTGGTAAAGACACAATTTTGTTGCAACTATTTTCCTGGGAAATCGATCTGAATTATTGTTTTGGGAATGTATTCATATTGCTGTGAACTTATTTGTATTTAATTGTGAATGAAAAGAATTTTAAATCATGAAATATTAGCTACCACCCAGCTTTTAGCAGCATTGTGATTAAACATTGTTGAAAAAGAAGTCTGTACAAGTACTGACTACTTCATTGATGGGCATTTGCTCCATTGGTTTTGAAATACTTTGACTGCATAAGTGGAGTGTAGCATTACTGATTTATATATTTAAGGGAAAAGAACAAGAGAGAAGAAAAAAAGGGGGGAGGGGGGGAGAATTTCGGCTCATGAACCAAATATAATTGATGAATTCAATAAGAAAGAAATCACCAGAAGACTAGTGTCGTGATTTCATTTTATTCAAAGCTCATAAGCATGATTTATTACAATTATCATCATTGTATATATTTATTCTGATTCCCGGCTTTGGTTGATGCCAACGGTTCTAACTGAACGCTATAGGATTAAGTTCTTCCCGGTGTATCGGGGATGCTGGAGCAACTAGTCAAGCATGTATTGCCTTTTTGGGCACATGAAAGCAGGCATTGTATTATATCCGGGAAGACCGGCCCCTTTGAAAAACAGCCTATGAGGCACCCGAACACATCTTGCACACATAAATTACTGCATAGCGCCAGCGAATTCGGGTTCGGGGCTTCTTCATGGGCCACTCCCAAGTACACTAGCAATAGCACTGCAAGTACAGGCACCATCGACTTGGCCGTTAAACCCATGATCAGATATTACCCCTGTTAATTGATCTCTGACCCTGCTGATTGATTTTAGATAAGAAAAGCTATGGTTTTTATACATGGGAACACAGGGTTGTCATTTTGATTTCGTTTCAAATAGATCTCATGTAGGTTTCATGTTCAGTGCCTAAACTTTGGTAGCACGGCACAACTATAAAGACACGCATAGTTAGTGCTTCAATTGATAGAAGTTTGAAAGGTACATAGATTCTTTGTTTGCATTTTATAAAAACACCTATGACATATGGAAATTTTAAGAGTAGCAAATTTGATAAAGAAATTAGAGCTCTTAACTGTCTAAGGATTATTATATAGCGTCAGCTACTAGACTAGAGAGATACATTTTGTTGAGTAAAATGTCACTATATATATATATATAAATGTTAGGTAGAGTTCCATAGAGTGTGATGAGAAGATAAACTATGACTTTTCCCATTAGAAATAAAAATAAAATAAAATAAAAAAATAAAAATAATAAAAGAGTGAAGTTTTATCTGAATATTCTTTTGGTTTCGTAAGCTATTTTGTTTTACTAGATTTTTCGATTGTTACTAAAATCTCTAAACCTAGCTACCACCACGAGCATACGTCCAACTAACGCATGGGGTAGCCACAAGTTGGAAGCATGGGACTGCTCTATACATAATTATAACAAGTCAAGAACGGCCATATTATAATAATAATAATAATAATATCTTCATCAAAATAATAATAAGAATAAATCTTATCAATAATTTATATCTATATATTACTAAAATTAAGCCACATCAATGCCATATCATCATTTTTTTTTTCATATTATATTTTTTATTTTTAGATTTACCGGTTGACATTTATTGAGCATCTCCTTAAATTCAAGTGTTACTCTATTTTTAGCTCTATCATGTGTCTCTCCATTCACCTAGACTCTTCAAATGCCGCTATTATTTGAAATTCTAACAGTCACCAATAAATTCCAACCTCCTCACATCCTTTATCTATTGTAACTTCTTCCATTTATTAAGTATGATATGACAAATAATACCATGTGGCAAACATTTATATATTACTAAAAACTGAAGCGTAACATTTATTATTGCTACGCTTCAGTTAAGCCACATCAACGTCATATCATCATTTTTTTTCATATTATATTTTTTATTTTTAGATTTATCGGTTGACATTTACTGAGCATCTCCTTAAATTCAAGTGTTACTCTATTTTCAACTCTATCATGTGTCTCTCCATTCACCTAGACTCTTCAAATGCCGCTATTATTTGAAATTCTGATAGTCACCAATAGATTCCAACCTCCTCACATCCTTTATCTGTTGTAACTTCTTCCATTTATTAGGTATGATATGAGAAATAACACCATGTGGCAAACAATTATTGATACATGTCAATTTTTTAACATGTGTCAACAAAATACACTATAAGTTCCACCATTATAATTAATATCCACTATAAACTTAAATACTCCATCAATTTTTTTTTTTTTTTCCTTTTCTGTTTTTGCTTAGATCTTTTTTAAGTAACCCAAAATTCATGTTTTACTATAACTAAATCACCCCTAACAAAATCTATTGTTTCCTAAGAAGAAAAAAAACTCTTTCATTTTTCTTTTTTTCTTTTTTGATTTTTTTCCCCCCTCCATCACTCCTAAAACACATATCTAATTATATATTATGAAATTGGATTTAAAACAATTTATATTTTTTTTCCCTTTCCATAAACCTAAAGATCTATGCACTCTTTCCTCTTTTTCCATTTTCCTATTACCATAATATCTATACTCTCTTTCCTCTTCTTTCATTTTCCAATTACCACAATGACCCTTAACGTTCCAATTAAGCATATCTCTACACCTTTCTCTCTCTCTCCTTCTTTATTAGCATATGAACCGATATTACCTTTTATTTTTTGTTTCCATTTGAATGTTACGCTGCCAATATTTTTCTTTTTTGTTTTCATTCAGCATTTATTCATACTTCCTATTGCGTTGCCATGATAGACTCCATTTTCCTTTTTAAGTTTAAGCTTTTATAACCATTACATTTTATGGGTTTATCCAACCTTTCATATGTTGAAATATGATTGTTACCAAAAAAAATAATAAATCTTCTACATCCTTGCCTCTTCTTTCAATAAAACAGTCAAAAACTTCAACTCTATATATTTCTTATTTTTGGATTGTCTCTTTCAATTTCTCTAATACATTTTTCTCCTAAAAAAAATCTCTCTAGTACATGAAGTTTAGGGGTTGCAATAGGGAAATTAACTTCACCACAGCAACAGTACCTCTCTCTCTCTCTCTCTCTCTCTCTCTCTCTCTCTCTCTCTCTCTCTCTCTCTCTCTCTCTCTCTCTCTTCTCTCTCTCTCTCTCTCTCTCTCTCTCTCTCTCTCTCTCTCTCTCTCTCTCTCTCTCTCTCTCACTTTATTCTTCATGTATTTGCACGTTCTCAATTCACATATTTCCTTCTTTGTATTTAGAACTTGTGGTTGAACTGTTATTTTGTGACCAAAGATTTATTTTTCCTAAAAGTTTGAAATGGTTGATATTATTTTAAGGACAGTGTTAAAGTTTTGAATCTCAATGCTTGGATGAGTTTTCTTTAGATTAATGTTTTTATAGCTTTGAGCATAAAATAGTTTTATAAGAATCAATTTGTTTGTACAATTTTACTTGTATCTTTAGTACAAAACTTATATTTGGTTGGTATTGTTCTTTGTATGACATGTAGTACTATTTCAGGTCTTTGTTCCTATGATGCTGCATTGATCAAAACATATGACATTTGGATGAGAAGCAACGTCCTATAAATACCTTTACTTCTAATGCACATAAAACACACGCAAACATACTTTCATTTTGAGTTATATATCAATTTGACCATGCATTAATCTATATATACTATAAACCCAAGCCTCTGACTTATTTTGGAGCTCTCACATTTTTTCACATCAGCCCTATTAAAAAAAAAAAAAAAAAACTATATTTATTGTTGGATTTTTTTTTTTTTCATAGTCAATAGCCCTTGCATCGCACAAGTTAACGACTAGTAATAATAATAATAATAATAATAATAATAATAATAATATCTTTACGTGACCAATAGTTTTTCCCATTAATTAAGGTGAGAGAAGCACTTGCAAAATGCTAGTAATAAAAAGAAAATGTTCTTTACGTGTCCAACAGCAATAGGGCTTGCCCTTTCAACTTTCAAGGCAAGAGAAGCCCTTATAAATGTAATTAAAGTGCTAATAACGAAAGAGTATGCTTGTTATTTATTTATTTATTTTTATATATAATTGGATAGATATAGTAAGGAGAGAGGATTTGAACTCTAAAAATTTTGGTTGGAAATATTTTGAGTTGTCAGTTTTTTTTTTTTTTTTTTTTTTTTTGAGAGAGACTTCAAGGTGTCAATTGAGCTACAAATTATGTTTGTGATTAGTAACTCTGTTAATGTGTATTGTCGTAAGAAACAAATCATAATAACCCTAGCAAGATTGCAAAGATGGGTTAAGACTTGTGGAAAATAATGTCAACAGTCAATTGGATGGGTGCAATGTTCACTTGACTTTTGGTGGTGTCACAACTACACCCGCAAGAAACAAAGCCAACCCATTGTCAATAACATTTGTTGAAAATTTGCTATAAAATTGGATAGTTACAATGAGGAACTTTAGAAATCTCCATTAGAAATGTTAAGAGGGTGTTCATTGAGTTACAAACCATATCTGCAATTAGTAACTCCTGCAAATGTGTATTGTCTTAAGAAACAAATCTTAATAACTGCAGCAAGATTGCATAGATGGATAAAACTTGTGGAAAATAATGTCAATTGAATGGGTGCAATGTTCCACTTGACTTTTGGTGGTCCCGTGATTACGCCCACAAGAAGCAAAGCCAATCCATAATCTATCACATTGATTGTTAAAAACTTGCTATGAAGTTGGGAGGCTAGAAAAAATGTTAATGTTAGTTTACTTTCACTCTTTAAATAAATTAATGACAGTGAATTGGGAAATAAGTTCAATTGTCAATTGGGTGAGTGCAATGTTCCACATACCTTTTGGGTGCCATGAATAGTGAAAAAACCCACAAGAAGCTAAGCCAATCCATATCTATCACATTTGACTATTTGAAAATTTCCTATATAAGAATGGGAGGCTAGGAAAAAAAAATTATTATTAGCTTACTTTCACTCTTTAAATAAATGACAGTGAACTGGTGATAACTCTTTTTCCCCCTAAGCATTATAAGCTATAACTTATAACTTGTAACTATTTGAGTAGGTTAGGCAGTTCATGTGAGAAAATGATAGCATTCCAACGGTCTCTAAATGCCTTTATTCAGTGGCATATATTCTAGTTTCAAGTTTGAAAAAAAAAATNTCTCTCTCTCTCTCTCTCTCTCTCTCTCTCTCTCTCTCTCTCTCTCTCTCTCTCTCTCTCTCTCTCTCTCACTTTATTCTTCATGTATTTGCACGTTCTCAATTCACATATTTCCTTCTTTGTATTTAGAACTTGTGGTTGAACTGTTATTTTGTGACCAAAGATTTATTTTTCCTAAAAGTTTGAAATGGTTGATATTATTTTAAGGACAGTGTTAAAGTTTTGAATCTCAATGCTTGGATGAGTTTTCTTTAGATTAATGTTTTTATAGCTTTGAGCATAAAATAGTTTTATAAGAATCAATTTGTTTGTACAATTTTACTTGTATCTTTAGTACAAAACTTATATTTGGTTGGTATTGTTCTTTGTATGACATGTAGTACTATTTCAGGTCTTTGTTCCTATGATGCTGCATTGATCAAAACATATGACATTTGGATGAGAAGCAACGTCCTATAAATACCTTTACTTCTAATGCACATAAAACACACGCAAACATACTTTCATTTTGAGTTATATATCAATTTGACCATGCATTAATCTATATATACTATAAACCCAAGCCTCTGACTTATTTTGGAGCTCTCACATTTTTTCACATCAGCCCTATTAAAAAAAAAAAAAAAAACTATTTATTTATTGTTGGATTTTTTTTTTTTTCATAGTCAATAGCCCTTGCATCGCACAAGTTAACGACTAGTAATAATAATAATAATAATAATAATAATAATAATAATAATATCTTTACGTGACCAATAGTTTTTCCCATTAATTAAGGTGAGAGAAGCACTTGCAAAATGCTAGTAATAAAAAGAAAATGTTCTTTACGTGTCCAACAGCAATAGGGCTTGCCCTTTCAACTTTCAAGGCAAGAGAAGCCCTTATAAATGTAATTAAAGTGCTAATAACGAAAGAGTATGCTTGTTATTTATTTATTTATTTTTATATATAATTGGATAGATATAGTAAGGAGAGAGGATTTGAACTCTAAAATTTTGGTTGGAAATATTTTGAGTTGTCAGTTTTTTTTTTTTTTTTTTTTTTTTTGAGAGAGACTTCAAGGTGTCAATTGAGCTACAAATTATGTTTGTGATTAGTAACTCTGTTAATGTGTATTGTCGTAAGAAACAAATCATAATAACCCTAGCAAGATTGCAAAGATGGGTTAAGACTTGTGGAAAATAATGTCAACAGTCAATTGGATGGGTGCAATGTTCACTTGACTTTTGGTGGTGTCACAACTACACCCGCAAGAAACAAAGCCAACCCATTGTCAATAACATTTGTTGAAAATTTGCTATAAAATTGGATAGTTACAATGAGGAACTTTAGAAATCTCCATTAGAAATGTTAAGAGGGTGTTCATTGAGTTACAAACCATATCTGCAATTAGTAACTCCTGCAAATGTGTATTGTCTTAAGAAACAAATCTTAATAACTGCAGCAAGATTGCATAGATGGATAAAACTTGTTTTTTTTTTTTTTTTTTTTTTTTGCTTGGTAAGTGCGGGAGACTGAACCTCCGAGCAACAAGTCACTACGGAATCCGAGTACCAACTCGCCAAGATGGGCGGTAGTAGTTTGAAAGGTTGAACCTACCAGTCAAGCAGATGGTATTATCTTTGTGGCTTACATTGCCAATTTGCTTGGGCACACAACCCAGAAATTTTGTTTGAGCCTTTGAGGGGACTGAAATGGTAAATTCAATATATATATTGAAAAATATGATTTACAGTTTTACAGTCCTATGTATATTTTTATTATATGTATATATATTAATTTTATAAATTGGATAGAATTTCAATCTATAATGTCCACTCCATGATGATTACTCTTTATCATTATCATCAATTTAAGACGCCAATCGGTGGTATAAATGGGTTAGACCCATTTGCATTCTAAATGCATTGAAAACTTCTTATTTAGATCCCAAATATTTATACAACAGACTACAATTTGATTAATTCAACCAATTACATGCATCCCAAATAGATAATTCAACAAGTAATTCAATTACAATAAACAATCAAGAAATCAAAGTAAAGAAGAACACAAATTCGGGTGACAGTGAAAAATCAATGAATAACATATTCAATGGAAAAACCACTCTCGAAATCTAATCCCCTAGAAAATTCACTAGAAGAAATAGTTACAGTAGTTTACTTAAAAATCCTTTTGCACAACTAGACTCTCTAGTGTAATATTTGCAAATGCTTTGTTTGCCTTTTCACCCCAATTTTTCTAAAATTTCTAGAATCATTTTATGTGAATCTTCTCCATGAACAAACCTTACTCACAGCAAAAAATTTAATGGAAATTGAAATCCCCCCAAAAAACAAATGTGTGTGTATATACATATATTATTATTATTATTATTATTTAGATTGCTTCTCATGATAGACTTAGCAATTGTGTTCTATTTGCTATGAAAACATGTAATTCTGATACTTGCAAGAGATTGCGACTAATGAGTAAGGCTTTTTTTTTTTCTCTCTCTCTCTTCTTTTAACATTTGGACTAATATAGTAAAAAATAATGTTTTATCATATTCTGGAAACCATCTCCAATCTGAATATATTTGAAATAGCCATAGGTTTAATCTTGACCCTAGTTATTTCAACTACCCCTCAATACTTGGTCTAGAGTTACAATTAACACACAATCTATCTATCTATCTATCTATCTATATATTGATGATGCTAAAATTGTCAACAATCAGGATCATCTAGATGGCTTTAGCGTGACCTGCAAGATGATGAGAAAATGAAATGGAAAGGTCACAGGCATGGTGCCAACCAATGAACCTCTGATGACAAAGTTAGAAGTGAGAAAGAGATAATTGAGTGTTTATGTTGATAAGGGTCCAGTTTTGGTGATACTTTACCTTTGGTTGGGAGTGCTTTATATAAGCTTCTGTTCTCCTAGCCATTGGAATACCATTAACGGTGGTTTAGTTCCTTGAATGGGTAATGTCTCTAACAGTTAATGCTGGGATACAGAAACCTCTGAGATGTTACTCTCTTTACTTTGTCCAATCATAATGGCTCAGTAATTAAAGGCTTCATTTATGGTTCATTCCTCATCCATAGTCATGTCTAGACGAGTTGAATTTCTTGACTCATCATATATATATATAGTCAAGTTTAGAAAAAATCCAATTAGATTTTAATTGGATTCTTAATTTTGCGCCACGTGTTCTATTTAATTTTTAATTTTATGTCAAATGAATTATTAAGTGTAAAAATTGAAGAGTCCAAATCCAATTAAATTCTAAATTGGAGTCCAATTTTATGCCACATGTCCATCTAAGTTTTTAATTTTTGTGACAAGTAAATTATTGGGTGCATAAACCGAATAGTTTTAAACCAATTAAATACTAAATCATGTGTGTATATATATATATATATGAGAAATCATTACATATTTTAAAAATGTACGGTTTATAAAAAGTATAAGCTAATACCATATATAATTTGAACCGTATGATTGTGATTATTTTTAATTGTATCTATGCATATGCACGGGGCTACACACTAATATTGTTAATAATAGTATATGATAAGAAGGGGTAAATCAAAAATTTTTGTCCTTCAAATATTGCATTGATTCACTTTTTGATTTGATATTTTAAAATTTTAAATTATAATACTTCATTAGTATATCTGTCTATTGTTTTTGTCAATTAATTGTTTTCCGACCATTTTTTATCTGCATTTTTGGTCTTTTAAATAATGGAGTGCATTCAATTTTTGTCCCTTATTAAGTATTAGATTGGTTTGATCTCACTTTTTTACATATAAAGCGAGTATAATGAACCATTTTTTTTAAATATATATATATATATAGGAAAATAAAAAAAAACAATTGACTTTTTTGACAGTTTTTAATATTTTTCATAAAAATTGTATAAAAAATTTCCAAAAATAATTTATTAATAAATGCCTTAAGGGCATCCGTTAACATGACTCATAACTAATTAATTTTTTGCACCACTCCCTCGGTGCCATATTTTTAGTGCTACAATTTAGTCCATTTGGAAATCTATAAATACAAATATCAATAATTGAACATATTTTCAATCCTGTACAATTTTAAGATCGAGTAAAACTTAGGTACAGTACTTAGGTGCTATTCCTTAGATTTAGTGGCGTAGCTATTAAAAGATCGAAGGGGGCTTAGGCCCCACCAAAATTTTTGAAAAAATTAAAAAATAATTGGAAATATCTTAAATAATTTGAGAAAATTTAAATAACCATATCATTTTGTAGGGCTGTCCACAGGTCGGTCCGGGTCGGGTTTGTGCCCAACCTGAAACCGACTCGCTGAAATCGGGTGGAGAAAAAAGGCACCCGCCGGAGTAATCGGGTCGGGCGGTTCAAAACATCAACCGGTGGCGGTCAGGTCAGTTAGATTTGGGATGGCGAGAAAATGGTGGAAAAAACATAGATCGGAAGAAAATCTCATCGGATTCACTAAGATTTCTCTAGATTCGATTAAAATCTCACCGAATTCAATGAGATTTCGCCAGATCCGGTCAAAATCTCAACGGATCTAAGGGAAATATCAATGAAATTTGGAAAAATATCACCAGAATCAGGGGATTTCGCCAGATTCTGGAAAATTTTGGCCGGAATCTGGGTTTTTTCGCCGGATTCTGGAAATTTTGGCCAGAATCTGGAAATCTTTTTGTCGATTCAGGTTTTTTGGGTTTTAAGGGAGGAAAACTGAAACCCGACCCATCGGAATCGATTTCTAGTGATGAAGACCCGCCGTCGACTGGCCAGAGTAGTCAGGTCGGCCGGTTTCAAGTCAGATCCAGTCGGTTCTTCGGATAGGTCGGGTACTCGGATGAATCTAGACAGCCCTATCATTTTGGCTCCCCATACCTAATAATAAACATATATATTTAAAAAGTATAGGGCTTATTTGTACATAGTAGTAAAAATTGAAAAGTCATAAATTTTGTTGATGTGCCACACCACCAAATCTCTCACATAGTTACAAAACATTTTGCTTCACACAACTCTCTCTCTCTCTCTCTCTCTCTCTCTCTCTCTCTCTCTCTCTCTTCGTGCATGTTTGCCACTTGGCCTCACCTTTCTTTTTTACACAGGTCACTGCCGTGGGCCCCTCACTGTACAAAGTGCAGTAGCTCTATCTAAGCCCCATAGCTTTTAACTCTTTGACTATTTCAAGGTACTATTTATTTTGTTTTGATTTTGTTGCTTTACTTTTCATTGCTTTTTTTTTTATTCTTTATAATATATTGTTTATTATTATAATAATCAATATATTATATACAGTATATACTACTATATTAAATTGTATTTAGTTGTTGTTTATTATATTTTTTTTATGCATTGACATTTGAATGATTGTTTGTCTTTTATTTAGCAATCTTTGAATATTAGTATTTTTTTAGTTTTTTTTTACATCTTAGTCATTTTATTTAATGAGTAATAATTTAATTTTAATAATCTAGGTTCATGGGCAAGTTTAGGACTATTGACTCATTCTTCAAAAAAAATGAAGACGGTAATTCATAAAATAGTACACTTTTGGGTTCTAATGTTGATGGGTCAACTTCCAATGAGTGCCCTTCCAAATCTCCAAGGATTGATCCTGAAAAACATCCTTCTAGATCGTCAATGGTGGAAGTGTAACTTGAAGAAATTCATTTAAAATTTTCACCACCTAATTCCAATGAAGTTGATGTTAGAATTTTAAAACGAAATCCAGGAGAACACACTAAAAAGTGTAACTATCCAGCCAATATACGTGATGAAGTTAGACGTGCTTATTTAAAAGCTAAACCATATCAAATCCGTCTTTCAAACTATCCATTTTCTAGAGAAAAGCATCCTCGTCGCTTTCAAGCTTCTTGGTTCACTCAATTTTCTTCTTGGCTAGAGTATTCTCTTACTAAAGATGTTGTATACTATCTGCCATGTTATCTCTTTACTATGGAAAGAAGTAGACGCCCTAGCTACGATGCTTTTACTTTCATAGGATTTGAAATTGGAAAAAAGTTAATAATGGGAAGAATTGTGCCTTTTTGAATCATGCTAGGGAGGATCCTTGCTCACCCCACAACAATGCTATGAAATATTGTGATGATCTATTGAATGAATCAGTGCATATAGATAAAGTCATGAATGTGGGGTGAACAAATTCTAAATAATCGACCACGGGAGAAAACTATTATTAATACTGTTCAGTGGCACGCCTTTCATGATGAAACCCTTGGATAAAAAAAAATGGGGAAATTTCCTTGAGATGATTAGAATTTTGGCATCTTATAATGATAAGGTTGAACAAGTTATTTTGGAAAATGCTCCTAAATCTGCTAAGTACACTTCGCCTACAATTCAGAAGGAGATTCTACATGTTATTGCAAGTAAAGCATGGAGTAAGATTCGTGAAGACATTGGGGATTCCAAATTTTGTATTATTGTTGATGAGTCACGTTATGAGTCAAAGAGAGAGAGCAAATGGCTCTTTTTTTTAGATTTATTGACAATGAGGGCTTTATACAAGAACACTTTTTTGATCTTTCTCGTGTTAAACACACTGTTACATTGACTTTAAAGAACGAAATATATGCTATTCTTTCACATCACTGTTTTGACATTCAAAATATTCGTGGACAAGGATATGACGGTGCTAGCGACATGTGTGGTGAATGGAAAGGATTGCAAGCCTTAGTTCTTAATGATTGTCCTTATGCATACTATGTGCATTACTTTGCTCATTAGTTACAATTAGCATTAGTTGCTGCATCAAGAGAGGTAATCCCTATCCATGAATTCTTCTTGAATTTAAATTTCATTGTCACTATAGTCGGTTCTTCATGTAAACATAATGATGAACTAAGAGCTGCTCAAGCTGCAGAAATTGCTAGAATGTTAGCTATTGATGAACTTGAAACAGTAACAGGAGCAAATGAAATTGGGACTCTAAAATGGGCAGGTGATTCTCATTGGCTCTCATTTTAATTCTATTTGTAGCCTAATGAGGATGTTTGGTCCAACTTGTTTGGTGTTTGAAAATATAAAGCAATACGAGTCCACCTACTTGCAACGTGGAGATGCAAATGTAGCTCATAAAATGATTAATTCATTTGAGTTTATATTTAGTTTACATCTATTGAAGGAAATCATGAGTATTACTGATGTTCTTTGTCAAGCTTTGTTGCAGAAATCTCTAGACATCTCAAATGGCCAAATTTTAGTTTTAGCAACGGAGGCACTCATCCAAAATTTAACAGTAGATGACTGGGATATTTTCTTGAGAATGTCATAGGATTCTCCAAAATATTTGAAATTGATATTTCAGATCTAAGTGCTTGACTTGCTAAAGGTAGAGGTTGTAAGAAAAGGGATCATGTTACAGTGGAGCATCATTATCATTTTGATATATTTAATGCTACAATAGATGTTCAATTGCAAGAGCTTGACAATAGGTTTGGTGAATAACCGATAGAACTCTTAACACTTTGCTCAGCTTTGGGTCCAAAGGATGCTTACAAGTACTTTAATGTGGATGACATATGTCGTCTTGTTGAGAAATATTATTCTCTTGATTTTTTTGAGCGTGATAGGACTGGTTTGAAATTTCAATTGAAGCAATTTGAGCATGATGTGCAAAGTCATTCGAAGTTTCAAAATTTTTCATCTATAGCAGAATTATGTCGAAGGTTTGTAGAGACAGAAAAGTCACAAGTATATCCTCTTATTGATTGACTGATTCGCCTTGTTTTAACTCTTCCAATGTCCACAACAATTGGTGAGCGAGCCTTTTCAATTATGAAAATTGTTAAAACAAGACTGCACAACAAAATGGAGGACGAATTTCTCTCAGATAACTAGGCTATCTACATTGAAAGGGAAATTGCTGAGAACTTCACTACTGACTCAATACTTGATTACTAGATCTCTTAAAGAGCATAGGTTACAGTTTTGAAAAAAGATGTTTAACTTTTATGTTTTACGACTTTGCCCATTTTATAGTTGATTAAAGATAGTAAATCGTTTTGTCAATCTTGTCTCATGATTGTTCAATTTTAATTAAATACGTTTTTGTTTATAGCATATATTGAGTTATGAAGTATTACACATTACTATTTTACATTTCATACAAACAATATATATATATATATATATAGCCCCTCTATCGCTAACATAGTTATCATGGCCATACTAAAATTAGTGATTGAACTATCAAACCGATGAAACATACAAAATTTCTAGATTGGTATGAAAGAAATACTGGATTTTCAAAAAACCCAATTAAACCATAAAAAACTAGCATTTTTTTAATAGAAAAATACTGAATTTCATGGTTTTATTAGAATCATTCAGTTATTTATTTTTTTATTTTTTATTTTATATCAAGTTATTTTAATTAAATATCCACACTTTACTTCAATTTTTCTCTTTTATTAATGAGCTTTTAAGTCTTTTATTTTCTTTTTCTTTTTTTGATACAAGATAGAATTTCTACTCTAACTTAATCTAAATGTATATATATGTGAAACTCCCTCCTGAAGACTTAAACCTCAACCCTTGCCCCCCACACCCCACAAGCCTTTAAGTCTTTATTTCAAACTTGAAGTAAGTGGTCAAAAGTTGTGAAAAATAATGTGTTTAAATTCTATATTTGAATAAATGATCTGAACTATAGTTTTCTATTAATTTCAATCTTTGGTATATTTGCAATTTAATATTTAAATCAGGTACAATCAGAAATTATTTTGGTTGCTAACTTATTACCATTCATTTATAGTATTTTGGACGTATTAGAAAACTTATTGTTGACGGTCACTGCTCATTATTGTTCGCGTTACTATGTAGTATTATTCATTGATGTTCACTTTTACCGTTCACTTTATTATTACAATTTTTATTGTTTTTCATTTTTGTAAGTTTTTTTTTAAGAGAATTTCAACCTATGGTCAACAACAGCTAAAAAAAACAGCCTACTGTAGTCCTAAGTTCCCTTCCCTTGCAAATTAAACATATATGAATTCAAAATTTCAAACCCTTCCATTGTATCAGAACCCCTACAAATGATCCTCATAATATATCAAAGTATTTGAATAAAACAATAATATAGCTTTGAATTAATTTAAAAAAAAAAAATAGTTATCAATTCTAAAGAAATTAACAGAGGGAATCATTGGGAAGAAATATACATCACTAAAGTTAGAGCCACCTCTTCCAATTTGGGGAGGGGGGAGGTTTCCATCTTCATTCTTCAACATGAGAAGCTAAAGGTCTATTTGGATTGAGGAGGAGTAGAGTAGATTTAGTCTAAAATTAGCCTATTTTCAGCCAATTCTACTCTACTCTATTCCTCTCCACTCTTCCTTATTCTCCTCTCCATCCAAACAGGCCCTAAGTTTAATTACCTCACCAAACCGGCAATAATAAAAAAAATACAGGAATCATTAGTTCTAAAGAAACACAGGGAACCATTAACAAAAAAGATTTGACTAAAGTTCAGCCACCGATCTTCCAGGTTGGGGGGGAGACTTCTCATTTCTAAACAAACTTGTGAAGAAACATTATGGGCAGTGTTTATTCCATACATACATGCAACATGCTGTTTTTCCCGAACATTATTTCTTATATACATCCTCAAGATCCCGCCTGAGTATTAGTCAACGAGATTAAAAATTGAACAAAACCTTCCTTAACACGAAGCCAAGTTTAATTACCTCACCTCACCAAGGGAATCATTAATTAATTCTAAAGAAACATAGGAAACCATCAACAACAAAAAAGACAAAGAAAAAAGACATGACTAAAGTTAGACCACCTCTTCCAAGTTAAGGGGGCTTCCCATTTTTAAAAGACTTGTGAAGAAACCTTGTTTCTCATATCCTCAAAACCCTATCTAACTATTTAGTCTATATATGAGTATAGATATGAAACAAGACCTTCTTCAACAAGAAGCTTAGTTTAATTATTCCAATTACCATAACAGCAGTAGGTAGCTAGGTGCATTGTCTCAGCCCAAACTTTGGGCCGTTATTATGCGTCTCTTCTCTTCCTCAGAATGTCTATTAAGATGTTCTCGTATTATGACAATATGACCATACGAGAGAGATGGTCTGGGACCGCCTTCCTGTCTTATATTTTAATCTCCTTAAATGCAATGTCTGTCGCAGGAGAAGAAAAAAATGGTAGATCAGTAGGTGGAGTGTCCATACTTGTGAATGGTAAACCATCTAGTCAAACATTAATACAAGGCATTTAGGTCTTCTTTAGGACAAAATACTTTTTCCGCCAATCAGCTCCAAGTTTCCTCTCTTTTTTCTTTTTTTCTTTTTTTTTTTTTCCCTTCTTTTTTTGTTATAAATCTTGTTCTGTCTTTTTTTTAAAAAAATATCAATTTTTATAATTTCAAAAACTTTATTTAGTCCTAGGAAACAAAACATACATTGAGTGAGTTAAATTAGGATCACAATAAAAATTCATAACAATAACTAATATTTACATAGTACTTCACATTTGGGTCCATCATAATTTACAATTTAGAATTTGTATTTCAGTGGTTCTTTTATTTTTTTTATTTTTTGATAAATATAATAGATTTTCAAATAAATGCATCCATTCCATGATTATTATTACTTTACATTATCAGACCAAGACATTAATTGGTTTTATGATGTAGGTCGACTCTGAACCTTAAATCTCTTATTCAACGACAAATTTTTTTATCAATTGAGTTAACTAGAACTTATATTTTGAGTGATTCATTCCTGAGTAGTAAGAAAAATAAAGGAATATTGTTAAATGGTTTCGAATTGTTGTTGGTGAGGTTAGTTAAAAACATAAGTGGCTTATAAGAGAATATTGGCAACAGAAAGGAATAGAGAAAAGATCTCAAAATGTTAGGAGTCAACATGCAAACCAACTTCATGAATAAATGTGGCTCTATATCTACCACCAGTTAAAGTGCCTAACCCCAAAGCTCACGTGGATCACCAAATGGCCGTCCATTCAACCTACCTCATTCCCTCTTATATAAACTCTGCCTTTGCTCTTCTTGTCATATCGTCTCCAAAAACCAAAACACAAACAAACTATTTCAGAAAATTAATTAGTATCACAAGCATCACTTAGAGCTTAAAAAAGAAATTTTAGTCCGATCGAGTTCTTGGTTAACTCGGTCTTTGCTAGCTCTTTGAGAGAGACTAAGATCAAATTCAGGCTGTCACAAATGGCTTCGTCTTTGGATGCAATCCGTAAGGCTCAGAGAGCAGAAGGTCCAGCCACCATTTTAGCCATTGGCACAGCCACTCCCTCCAACTGTGTCTCTCAGGCTGACTATCCAGACTATTACTTCCGAATCACCAAGAGCGAGCACATGACCGAGTTGAAGGAGAAGTTCAAACGCATGTGTATGTATTCGCATCTATCATATGTAATATTAGTAATAGTAATTTAGTACGCACTAGTAATTTTTATGCATCCCACATGCATCCTAAATTATTGTGTAGCAAATATCAACTAAATTAATTTTGTTTTTTTTCATAATTTGATTGTTACAAGCGAGTAACTTAATACTTCATGCTTGTTAGTTATAAAATGCACCGTAGTGGTGCTATTTACTCTTACTAAATAAATCTCCACTCGAAATGGAGTTTATTAATTATTTCTTAGATTATATAAAATTTTAAATAATTTGATAGTTTTATACATTTATAGTCTAAAATCATGAAATAAATTCATTTAGAAAAAATCTTATATAGATCTGGCGTATAAAATTTATGTGAAACTGGCTGTAAGCCTACACGCAAGACGTATAAGATAACATCTTATTCATTTCAAATTTAGATGAATTATTTTTTGTTTTCATGTAAACTTCTAATTTTTCCAATCCATGCACCATTTGTACTAATTACAGGTGACAAATCGATGATAAAGAAGCGTTATATGCACTTGAATGAGGAGATTTTGACTGAAAACCCAAAGATGTGTGAGTACATGGCTCCATCACTTGACGCACGTCAAGATATAGTAGTAGTGGAGGTTCCAAAGTTGGGAAAAGAAGCAGCAACAAAGGCAATCAAAGAGTGGGGGCAACCCAAATCCAAGATCACCCACCTCGTCTTCTGTACAACCTCAGGTGTAGACATGCCCGGTGCAGATTATCAACTCACCAAGCTCCTTGGCCTTCGACCCTCAGTGAAGAGGCTCATGATGTATCAACAAGGTTGCTTTGCTGGTGGGACTGTGCTTCGTCTTGCTAAGGATTTGGCTGAGAACAACAGGGGTGCTCGTGTTCTTGTGGTTTGCTCTGAGATCACAGCAGTTACTTTTCGTGGACCTTCTGATTCCCACTTGGACTCATTGGTGGGTCAAGCACTTTTTGGCGATGGTGCAGCTGCTGTCATTATTGGGGCTGACCCCGATACTAAAATTGAGCGTCCACTGTTTCAACTTGTGTCAGCTGCACAGACAATTCTACCAGATTCTGATGGTGCAATCGATGGGCATTTACGTGAAGTGGGTCTCACTTTTCACTTGCTAAAAGATGTACCTGGGATTATATCAAAGAACATAGAGAAAAGCTTGGTTGAAGCTTTTACTCCAATTGGTATAAGTGATTGGAACTCTCTGTTCTGGATTGCACACCCAGGCGGTCCTGCCATTCTTGACCAGGTTGAGATCAAGCTAGGACTCAAAGAAGAGAAACTTAGATCGACCCGTCACGTTCTGAGTGAGTATGGGAACATGTCTAGTGCATGTGTGTTGTTTATATTAGATGAAATGAGGAAGAGCTCCGCTGAAAATGGAAAAGCCACCACAGGTGAAGGGTTGGATTGGGGTGTTTTGTTTGGATTTGGACCTGGTTTGACTGTCGAGACAGTTGTGTTACACAGTGTCCCCGTGGACATCAGTCACTGATGATCGATGATGAATATCTCTGTGTGCTCGTGATGAGTGAAATTGAAATTATCTCGATTGGGTTACAGGCAAAAAAATATGAGCATTTTCCAATAAAGAGACCGTTAAGTTGATTGGTGCTCCTTAGTAATAATATCCTTCTACTACATTATTGTTTGTAATTTGCATTAATTGTTTAGCATTTAAAAAAATACAGATGGCCTCGTGACCGGGTTGGTTGGTTCACGTTCTTGCAACAACTAATCAACTACCTTTCAATTCTTGTTTTTATTTTATTTTTAATTTTCCTCTCCTTTTCTTTTCTTTTTTGGGTTTATTGTATAATCAATTTACTACTCTAAAAATCAGATCTACCCTTGAATCCATTTCTTCTTACGAATCTCAATATTTGTTGTATGTTTTTACTTTTGTTTACGTGGAGAAGGTTCTTCCACATTTGGTCATTCGCTTGGCATTTAATTAGTTGAAAAATAAAAATAATAAATCATGACCATATTTTTCTTGAATATAATGTATTAAATTACACTTTTTGCTTCCTAAAGTTTGGGGTTGTTTTTATTTTGGTTCTTGATGTTGGATTTTTTTTTTTTTTTTTTTTTTGGTCCATTAAGTTTTATCTTGTTTTCAAAATTATCATTATGTCCATTAAATTGAATAACTAAATTATAGTTGAAATTATATTATTTGATTTAATTAAATAAAATGATTTTTTAATGAACTTCTACAAATTTAGATTCATCAATCTTGTAATGTTAAAAATTATATATAATTTTACTTCAAAATGAATTATTTATATTATCATAAAAGTTGACTATCAAATTGAAAAAATAATAATACTAGTGATTTTAGCAACAAACAACTTGAATATTGCTTTGTCTGAGCTGCCAATTCCTATGGTGGAAGCTTTATGATTTTAGACTACTATTACTCACCTTCCATTTTAATTTAAAAAATAACAATGTCATGCTTAACATATATTTTAAACAAGATAGGTTCAAGTTACACTTGATGTAACTTCAAGAGAGTTATACATTTTTTGAACCATTGATTACTGTGGGGGGGAAAAAGGCACAGTCTAACATAGTGGGCCTAGAGCCCCATGTGAGGATTACTGTGCGTCCGAAGAGAAAGAGATGGTAAGGGCAAGGCCCACCTAGAAGAAGGATCCCCGGAAAGAAGGATGGTGTCCATCCAAGGAGACCGCCTTCCATCCGAGGAGATTTTATTCCTCGGACGCGAATAGTACTAATTGATCAAGCGTGTGGAAGGTCCGAAGGATTTTCCTAGCAAGCCCATCGATCAAGATAAACTCTGGGTATATTTGGAGAAGATAAGAACGAGGAAATATCTAAAGGAAAAGCTGCTACCACCGCATTTAAGGCTCTGCAGCAACTTCTCTGGCCGCATTTATGTGGAAAAGACCCCTGAACAGTGTAACCTCACCTACCGCCACTCACACAGAGCTAAAGGAGATGCTTGACATGACATATACTCAAGTGGACTTACGGATGAGGTACAAGTGGACGATAGAGATGAGGAGAAGGGAGGTTATATAAAGGAAAGAAGCTCCTGAGGAAAGGGGGGGAAGAAAAAAAAGAAGAGAGAAGGAAAGAGGAAGAGCTTTATTGTAACCCTAAAATCTGTATTCACCACATAATCAATAATATAGCTCTTCGGACACCCATTCTTTATGTGTAAATTCATGTTGGTTTATGCTTGAGGGTTGTAATTAGTTATTGTCGATCCCATAATCAACCTAGCTGTTTCACCCATACTCTACAAATTCATTGTTTTGGGCTTGAGCCACAAATCCTAACCCTACAATTGGCGCCGTCTGTGGGGAGAGCTTGAGTGTAAAGGAAAGCAGCAGCAGTTGGTCATGGCCGAATCAGGGCAACAACCGGCAGAATCTGGGGCGTCCCAACATATAGACCATTTTCTCAATTTGGAGTGGAGACAAGATCGTGAAGGCAGTGTGCACACTACACACACCGAGCGAACTCAACCTCGTGGCGGAAGTCATGTGTCTCATGCAAAGAAGAATAGCATGCATGTAGAGATTGAAAGGTTAAGAAGGAAATTACGCCATGCAAAAAGAAAACATACTGCCTCGCATTCTGATGAAGACTCGGGTGACAAACAAGACATCACTTATGAACAAAGGTCTCGAACTCCAATCAGTGAATCTTTTTCATATGAAGATGAACACCCTCGCAAGAAGCAACCTTAAAGGCCATCACATGGAGGGGTGGGAAATGATACCATGAGTAAGGCGTTGAATCAAATCTCTAGGTCACCTTTCACGCACAGGATTGAAGGAGCAAAACTTCATCGGCGCTTTAACCAGCCAACCTTCACTATTTACAACGGTAAAACGAACCCTGTGGAACATGTGAGCCATTTTAACTAAAGGATGGTTGTTTACTCCAGAGATGAAACTCTGATGTGCAAGGTATTCCCTTCTAGTCTTGGACCCGTGGCAATGAGGTGGTTCGACAACCTGAAAGCAGACGCCATCAATTCCTACCAAGAGCTCACTCAAGCTTTTGGTTCATGTTTTGTTACATACTGAAGGGTGGCCAGGCCCTTGTCTTCTCTGCTATCCTTGAGCATGCGTGAAGGTGAGTCCCTTAAGGCGTATTTGGATAGATATTGGGAGATGTTTAATGATATGGAGGGCAACTTCGATGCAGTGGCCCTAGACACGTTTAAGCTGGGTCTCCCCACTAATCATGGTTTAAGGACATCCTTGTGTGGCAAGCCTGTCACCAACATGCGTCAACTTATGGACCGTATTGAAAAACATAAAAGGGTTGAAGAAGATCAGCAGCAAGGGAAGGGTAAGGATAAGGTTATCCCCCAGGACAGGAAGGACTTCAGGTCGGATCGTTACAACAACAATAAGCCGCGAAGAGATTTCACTGGGCAATCGGGGTCAACAAATGCTCAAGCAGTTAATACAATGTTCAAGGAGCCAGTTCATCAAGTTCTGGAAAAGATCAAGAATGAATCATTCTTTAGGTGGCCGAGTAAAATGGTAGGGAACCCTGAGAGACGCAATCACAATCTCTATTGTCAATACCACTAAGACCATGGGCATGCCACTGAAAACTGCAGAAGTTTGTGGGATCATTTGGACCAGTTGGTCCGTGAAGGCAGGTTGAGGCACCTTTTGCACCACTCCAGTGGCCGAGGAGGTCAAGTGAATTTTGAGTCCGAGAAGAGAGATTCTACAAAACCTCCATTAGGTATTATTAACGTCATTTTCGCAGCGCCAGGAAGAACAGGGTCTTGGCCGTCCAAAGTTATGTCAGTCGCTCGGCTACCAGCAAGGGATATTAGTCGAGATCCGAGGAGCTCTAGACAAGCTGCCCCGCCCATCTTAGGCTTTTTGGACGAGGATAAAGTTGGAACCATTCAACCTCACGACGACGCTTTGGTAATCACCCTCAGAATTGAGGGATATGATGTGAAGAGGGTGATGGTGGATCAGGGTAGCGCGGTGGAGATTATATATCCTGACCTTTACAAGGGGCTGAACCTTAAACTTGATGACTTGACTCCATACTATTCTCCCCTGGTTAGTTTCGAGGGAAGGGTGGTCACCCCGAAAGGACAGATACGGCTGCTCGTACAGACTGGCTCAGAAGTAGTGGAAGTGGATTTCATTGTTGTAGATGTTTATTCCCCTTATACGGCAATTGTTGCCAGACCTTGGTTACACACGCTAGAGGCTATTTCCTCCACTCTGCATCAAAAAGTTAAATATCCATCCGAAGGGCGCGTTTGTGAAATCCGCGGAGATCAATCCTCGGCTAGGCAATGTTTGGTGGCTGCCATACGGTACGAGCCTGAGACTGAATCCTCAGTCAGGGCGGAGGGAGACTTATAGCAGTTAAGAGGTCGGTTGTCACCTGTCGAAGATCCTGATGAAGGCGCTAAATGCAAGGACTTAGTGCAAGTTTTAATTGGGGGCAATCCTGAAAGATACTTTCAAATCGGGTCTCGGATACCTCAACCAGAAAAGGACGAGCTAATTGATTTCCTTAAAAGAAATATTGACGTATTCGCCTGGAGTACTTACGAAGCCCCAAGGGTGGATCCGGAGTTCATTTGCCATCATTTGAGGGTCAACCCACTGATTGTACCCAAGAAGCAGCCTCCTCGGCGGCTATCCAAAGAGCATGCGAATGCAGTCAAAGAAGAAGTGATGAAGCTCAAACAGGCTGGGGCTATTAAAGAAGTTTTTTATCTCGAATGGTTGGCAAATACTGTGGTGGTAAAGAGAAGAGCGAAAAGTGGCGAGTTTGTGTGGACTTCACGGACTTGAATAAGGCTTGTCCTAAGGATCCTTTCCCTATGCCCAAAATTGATCAATTAGTAGATGCTACTGTCGGCCATCCTCGGATGAATTTCTTTGATGCTTTCCAAGGTTACCATCAAATACCGTTAGCCCCAGATGACCAAGAGAAAACTGCTTTTGTTACCCCCATTGGTAATTACCATTATAAAGTGATGCCATTTGGTCTGAAAAATGCAGGTTCTACTTATCAACGGACGATGACCAAGATGTTTGAATCACAACTAGGCAAAAGTGTTGAGGTCTATATAGACGATATGGTGGTAAAAAGCAAAGTTATTTTGAGCATGTGAAGGACCTAGATAACGTTTTTGAAACCCTGAGGAGACACAAGTTGCGCTTGAACACCTCGAAATGCTCATTTGCTGTGGGATCAGGCAAATTTTTTGGTTACATGGTAACGCACAGGGGAATTGAGGTCAATCCCGATCAGATAAAGGCTATTCAAAATCTATAGCCTCCTCGGAATCCGAAAGAGGTTCAGAAGTTCACAGGGATGGTAGCTGCTTTAAATCGATTCATCTCCAGGTCCGCGGATAGGTGCAAACCCTTCTTCTCGCTGATCAACAAGTGGAAGGGATTTGAATGGACTGAAGAATGTGCCTCAGCTTTCCAACAACTTAAAGACTACTTAGCTCGGCCACCGATTATGTCTAGCCCTGAACCAGATGAGGTCTTATTTGCCTATATCGCGGTGGTTCCCCATGCTGTAAGTCTAGTATTGATAAGAGTGGATCAAGGTATACAAAGGCCGGTTTACTGTGTGAGTAAGTCTCTACATGAGGCCGAGATCAGATACTTGCCATTGGAAAAAACCATTTTGGCAATAGTACTTGGAACACGAAAATTGCCCCACTACTTTCAAGCACATACTGTCGTTGTGCTCACGCAACTCCCGCTTAAGACAGTACTCTGAAGTGCCGACTACACGGGGAGGATAGCCAAGTGGGGCACTATTTTAGGAGCTTTTGATATCAAGTATATGCCTCGTACTTCAGTCAAAGGGCAGATCCTTGCGGATTTAGTGGCCGAGTTAACGGAACCCAGTTTAGAAGAAATAACGACAAAGAGAGACATGGATGGAAAATCAGTTGGCATGATTTCTCAACAAGATCCTACCCGCTGGGAAGTATATGTAGACGGCGCTGCAAACCGGAAAGGTTCTGGAGTAGGGCTGGTCTTGATATCTCCAGAGAGAATCATCATTGAAAAATCATTAAGGCTGGATTTCGATGCAACCAATAACGAGGCAGAGTATGAAGCCCTATTGATGGGAATGTCTATGGTCCGAAGAATGGGAGGAAAGGCAGTGGAGTTGTTCTTAGACTCAAGATTAGTTGTGGGCCAAGTACAGGGGGAGTTTGAAGCGAAGGATGAAATGATGCAAGGATACTTGAATCGAGTCAAACGTCTGCAGTCGGAATTCAAATTTTTCAACTTGCTACATGTTCCCAGAAGCAGTAACGCACATGCAGATTCTTTGGCCACACTAGCCACCTCTTCGGAGCAAGGCTTGCCCAGAGTTATCCTCGTCGAGGATTTCCATGAGCCCACCGGGACAGGAGGGGATGCAGTCCGATTCCACCAGATCAGAGATAGTCAAATTGTTGAAAGATGACATTTTGCCGGAAGAGCGGGGGGAGGCTGACAAAATTCGAAGGAAGGCTACCAGATTTTGGCTGTCCAAAGACCGAAAATTATATAAACAATCCTATTCGAGACCATACCTGTTGTGTATTCATCCAGAGACGACTGAGTCACTACTAAAAGAGTTGCATGAAGGAATTTGTGGGAGTCACACGAGAGGTAGGTCTTTGGCTCACTGAGCCATTACTCAAGGATATTAGTGGCCGAACATGCAAAAAGAAGCCCATGATTATGTAAAGAAGTGCGATCAATGTCAATAATTTGCGCCGAACATACACCAACCAGGTAGAGTCCTCAACCCACTATCTAGTCCGTGGCCGTTTGCACAGTGGGGTTTGGATATAGTGGGTCCATTCCCAAAGGCCGCAGGAAACAGGAAGTACCTTCTGGTCGGTACAGACTATTTCACCAAATGGGTTGAAGCTGAGCCTCTGGCCAATATCCGAGACGTAGATGTGCAAAGATTTATGTGGAAGAATATCATTACTCGTTTTGGAATTCCTCATACTCTCATCTCCGACAACGGCTTACAGTTCGACAGTAATGCGTTTCGGAGTTATTGTAGTGAACTGGGAATCACGAATAGATACTCTACCCCTGCCCACCCTCAGGGAAATGGGCAAGCTGAAGCAGTTAACAAAGTCATAGTTAATGGATTGAAGAAAAGGTTGGACAATGCGAAGGGCAGGTGGGTTGAAGAGTTGCCACATGTGCTTTGGGCTTACAAAACTACGCCTCGCAGATCTACTGGAGAAACCCCTTTTTCGATGACTTATAGTGCTGAAGCTGTCATTCCTTTAGAGACGGGGTTCCCAACTCTAAAAACTAGCTCGTTCAGTCCGACTAGCAATGATAAACTTCTAGAAGCAGGCTTGGATTTGAACGAAGAAAGGAGAGAAAATACAATGGTTCGACTCGCACATTACCAGCAGAAACTCAAGTAGGGCTATGATGCCAACGTAAAGCTAAGGCCCCTAGAACCCGATGATTTGGTACTCAGGAAAGTCATCGGCACTGCAAAAAACCCAACCTAAGGGAAATTAGGACCAAACTGGGAAGGGCCATATCGTATTACTTCAGAGGCTGGCATTGGGGCATATTTCCTGGAGGACTTGGATAGTCATGTAATACCTTGCCCCTAGAATGTAAATAATCTCAAAAGGTACTATTATTAATCAAATCATTTCTTTGGTCACTATGATAACTTGTCATTCTTAATTGTTTTCTAAGTGTTTAAACTTAAACCCAATCATGTCTATAGTCCTCGGACCAAATGATTTGGGTTAGTTAACACTCCTTGTCCTCTAAGTGTTTAAACTTAAACCCAATCATGCCTGTAGTCCTCGGATCAGATGATTTGGGTTAGTTAACACTCCTTATTCTCTAAGTGTTTAAACTTAAACCCAATCATACCTGTAGTCCTCGGATCAGATGATTTGGGTTAGTTAACACTCCTTATTCTCTAAGTGTTTGAACTTGAATCCAATCATGCATGTAGTCCTTGGACCAGATGATTTAGGTTAGTTAACACTCCTTAGTCTCTAAGTATTTAAACTTAAATCCAATCATGTCTGTAGTCCTCGGACCAGATGATTTGGGTTAGTTAACACCCCTTGGTAATTCTCCCCAAGTATTTAAACTAAAACTCAATCATGCCTGTGATCCTCAAACCAGATGATTTTTAGTTAGTTAATACTTGTGTTGCTATTAATACTGAAGGTTAACTTTAGAATGAATCTTGCCTGACATTCTTAACTGTGCTTAATATCAACTCTAACCTATGCTAATATTCTTAGTGTACGTGCGAAAAGATCTATCCAACTTTTATAGTACTTGTTATGTTCATCACTTAACAGTAACTTTTATGTACTGTCCTCTTCGGAATCAATTTTAGTTACATATATTATCAGCAGGATAGAGTGATTACATTTGCCTACGTTACCATAATTACAAAGTGAAGTCACTTGTAGTAAAAGTAAGTCATATGGTATGCAACAAATACACCAAAAGTAAAAGAAAAACTGTTTCATTAATCAAAATAGGATAGTTTACAATCCCTTACATAAAAGGAGAACAAGAGTAAGAAAATAGTAAAATAAAAAAAAATAAAAAATAAAACTAAAATCTAAGTGTCTAAGCTTCTGCTGGGGCCTGGTCCTTAGGCTTTGAGGATGTTTTCTTTTTTTCCAAGCCTCGCCCATATCCTTAGGTGGCTCAGCTGGGGTGCTCTGATCACCTGGCTGGCAAGAATCCTTGGGAGGTTCAAGGGTGATTGGGGGAGCTTGGCTGACCAAGGTTGCTCTGAGGCCTCTGGGAGTTGTGTTGGAGGAAGGGGATTAGACTCTAGGAGCTCTCGGATGTCTGGGTTGTAATAAATGCTCCTAGGAAGCCTCAGTTCTGAGTCAGCAGACACCCCAGCAGCATCCAGCGCCTTGCCCCATGTTATATCGCAGTAGTCCCGGGCGACTGAAGCAAACTGCTCAGTAAGACCTTTTTCAGTCACCTCCACTCCCAATTGGTAGGCTGCTTTCGTTTCGGCCTCGGTCTCCTCCTTGGCCAGCTGAGCATTCCTCTAAGCCTGTTTAGTAGCCTCCCTGGCCTTCTGAAGTTCGGCGCGAAGTTCCTTCACAAAAGCTTTCTCAAAAGCCAGAGTGTTCTGAGTGTCATTTAGCAACTTGCGTTGGGCTTCGGCCTGGGTCTCAGCATTTCTGAGACCAGCATTGAGGCTATCCCTTTCCTGGGTCACCCCTTTTAGCTGGTCCAAGATTTGAGAGACCTCTTCCTTTAGACTGCCCAATGCTTTTTCCGCCTCGGACCTAGAGTGGGCCTCCGCTTGGGCTTCAACGTAGGCTTTTCGGTTCCACTCTTCGGCCACGAAGACTTGCTAGGTAATCTGAACAATAAAGTAAAAGAGTTAGCATAAAATATGGAAAATTAATAGGCCAACCGAAGAGTTGGATAAGCATGCTTACCATGGCCAGGTCCCTTTTCAAGGACATGAAAAGTTCATACTGGCTGAAGCGCCTGTATGACTCCATGTCTCGGGGGAGAAGCAGTGGTTGCTCCAAAGTTTCAGCTATCAGCCCTGCTCTACCCCCATCGTAGTTCCTAACAGAGGTCTCCCAAGAAAAAGGAACGCCATCTAGTTCCAATCTGGGAGACCACGTGCATTGCCCTCGGCACACGTCGGCCACAGGAGGCTCCTCCCTGCTTTCTACGGATGAGGCCCTCTTGCTCCAGTGGTCCCTTACCACCTTCTGTTGCTTTGTGGTCTTTGGTGGTACCACCACCTCCCGCTCCTCAGGCTCGAGAGGCCTCTTTTTCTTTAGGTCCGGTATTGGTTTCAAGGCCGGATCAAGAACCTGAGGTGGGGGTAGAGGTGAAGGCAAATTCACCACTGGTCGAGAAGTCCCCGTCCCTTTAGACTCAGCCTTATTACCTCTTCTCTTCAGCAGAAGCTTTAAGTCAGACATCTCTTCTTCCTCCGAAGAGTCCTCAAGCAGTGTAGTTAGCAGAAGTAATTGGTGGACACTGGATTGCCTGTCGGCCTCCTCCTCGGAATCTGTGGAGGGTATTACCTGTACCCCCCCTGAAACTTCCCCTTCAAATCTAAACTTGTCTATCTGTTCCTCTAGCGAAGAGGATGAAGAGCCAACCCTTTCTCCTACGACCCCCGGCTCGATGGGAACTTGTTGAACTGGTCGGATTAGCAATGGAACGCCTTGTGGGTTGGGGTGTGGAACGGGCTCAAGGTCGTATGGCGCTAAAAAGTGTCGCCGAGCGACGTCTATTCGCCGAAGTCGGTGATCACCTTGTGTAATGGCGTTGCCGGCCAGCTGGATATCGGCTTTCTTGGGTTTATAACCGAGTATAAATGGGATAGACCAGAGCTGTCCGTCTTCACTCACGAATATCTCCGAGCGCAGTAGATAATTAAGGGCGGCAGTGTTGGTAAGGTTGAGCCGAGGAGTAGTATGTGCCTTATCTGTAAACAAACAAACAAACAGACCCGGTCAGAAGATTGAAATATGATGGCATAAAAAACAGGTTATGAAGAATGAAGATCCTAAGACTATTGTTAGAAATCCTAAGTCTAGGAAGTCACATCTGGCTCTCCTAGCTCTGTCGGACAGTGTAAACCGTCATGTCATGCGCCTGAGACGATTAAATAGTCGTCTTTCATCCCTTTATTTGATTTGGGAAGGCAGGAGAACAATCTAACGATATCGGATCGGGATTTAAGGTAGTATCCCGCCCCTTTTTGGCTATGACATTCATACATATATACCAGGTCATGCCAGGTCAGCCCTAATCCTAACTGTTGGTTCAAGGCATCGATAGCTCCTAGTATCCTAAAGGTGTTGGGCACGCACTGCTCAGGAGAGAGTTTGTGGTTGCGAAGGTAGTTCAAGGTGATGGAACCCATTAGGAGGGTCATTCCCTCTTCGATGAAGGCTATCATTGGGATTACGACCTCTCCCTTTCTTCGGGCCGTTAGTATCTGCTCCTGAGGGCAATATCTCAGATTCACCCCCCGCGGTATACCATAATTTTGCTTAAATTCCTCTATCAACGCCGGACTATCGACGAGATGTTGAAATTTGCCCATTCTTAGAGAGTGATTGAAGCAGTGGACAGGAAATGGGTTTCAAAGGTAGAAAATACTAGCCGAGAAGAAAATAAAGGACCAAAAGATGCCGAAACTTACACAGACGAGAGTTAAGAACAATCCCTAGGCTCAAAATGGACTCTTGGTAGATCCTGGAAGGAAAGAAAACAGGAAGTTGAAGAAGCTTGAAGGGCTTTGAATGAGTGAACTCGCTGGGTATTCTGAGGATGCGTAAAGTAAAGAAAAATAACCTCCTCTGAGGGTTTATATACGGGGACAAGTGAAAGGGTGTAATTCATCCCGTCCAAATCCCGAAGAAGAACCCTGTCTGTTGGATCAACAGTACACCGTTGGATGTAAAAGACAAAACGCCACTTGGAGTTATTAATACAATGCTTTAGGAATACGGAACTGACAGCGACAATAATGGAACGCTTGTCTCTATACCCGTGCACGTGTAAACTGGGGTATTTACGAGTTCCCTCTTTTAAACTTTTTTATTTCTTTTTCCTTACGTGGCAGGTCAAAATCTTATTCTTTCTCCTCGGATGGGAGGGAAAAATTAAAATTTTGAGGGGCTATTGTAGGGGAAAAAGGCCCAGTCTAACATAGTGGGCCTAGAGCCCTATGTGAGGATTACTGTGCGTCCGAAGAAAAAGAGATGGTAAGGGCAAGGCCCACCTAGAAGAAGGATCCCTGAAAAGAAGGATGGTGTCTATCCGAGGAGACCGCCTTCCGTCCGAGGATATTTTATTCCTCGGACGCATATAGTACTAATTGATCAAGCGTGTGAAAGGTCTGAAGGATTTCCTGGCAACCCCAACGATCAAGATAAGCTCTGGGTATATCTGGAGAAGATAAGAACGAGGAAATATCTAAAGGAAAAGCTGCTACCATCGCATTTAAGGCTCTGCAGCAACTTCTCTGGCCGCATTTATGTGGAGAAGACCCCTGAACATTGTAACCTCACCTACCGCCACTCACACAGAGCTAAAGGAGATGCTTGACATGACATATACTCAAGTGGACTTACGGATGAGGTACAAGTGGACGATGGAGATAAGGAGAAGGGAGGTTATATAAAGAAAAGAAGCTCCTAAGGAAAGGGGGGGAAGAAAAAAAAGAAGAGAGAAGGAAAGAGGAGATTTATTGTAACCCTAAAATCTATATTCACCACATAATCAATAATATAGCTCTTCGGACACCCATTCTTTACGTGTAAATTCATGTTGGTTTATGCTTGAAGGTTGTGATTAGTTGTTGTCGATCCCATAATTAACCTAGCTCTTTCACCCATTCTCTACAAATTTATTGTTTTGGGTTTGGGCCACAAATCCTAACCCTACAATTACTATTAGATTTAAAGGTAAAAATACTCATGGCAATGTCATTATTATTTTTTAGAACTTAGTGATTTAAACATTAACTCTTCTTATTAATGAAAAAAAAATGTATTAACCCTCACTCTCCACGCCATCATCTTTTTCCTTTCTCACATAATCTTCTAGATCTCTTGCAAACAAATTGTAAGGAAGCAAGACAAATGTTGACTGTATATTTAGCTATCCGTGACTTTCACTGTAGAATTTATTTTGGAGTATGGCAAGCATTAAAGACTATGGGGCCATATCATGGAGGACATTAAGGTTCAACTCCAAAGTGGTGGTCCTTGGAGTGTTTGTTGGTTATACAAAGACAAATAACGCCACGAAATTAAGTGCTAACATATTTAGCCATAAACCATGATGCTTTGCATATATTGATGTAAGAGAGCCCATCCTTTTTAAGATCTTTCAAGGACCATGGTAGGGGATGATGATATGACTAAGAGATAGTATTATGTTGTTAGAGCACCAAATTTTTAAATTGACTTTGGCCATGAGTTCTTTTTATCCTTAGAAATACTCATCCTCAACCATTTTTCTCTAAAAAAAATTGTGACTATTTCTAAAATTTTCTAGTACCTCAAGACAATATTGTTAAGAAATCAATGGTGGTGACCTAAAAGTACATAGTGCAAGAAAAAAAAGATGTGAGAGAGGATGAGAGGAAGAAGATGATGATGTGGAAAAGAGTGGGAGTTAATGCCTAAATCCCTAATTTTTAGAGAATAATAATGACTTTAATATAAGTGTATTTTCACAAAAATGGGTAATTGCACTCCCCTTCCTTGAGATTTGAGGGTGTGAGGACAGGCAAATCGAGCACGTTCATTAGGTTATGGGCCATGTTTGAGAACGAGAAAACACCCAAGAATGGTCAAAGGGTCTATATAGGCCTAAGATAATGGGCCAGGGAGAAAGGAGGAGAGTGACGAAGCCACTAAGGATCCCGAGGAGCCAAGACACCTCAAAAGAGCTTTAGGGAGTTAACCATTTTGGGAAGATAAGCTTCAAGAAAAGTAGTAAAGCTGGGCCAACAACCAAAAAAGAAATATCTAAGAAGGAGGCTATCACCACCACATTAAATGCACTGCACCAAATGAATTGGCCTCATTTATGGAAGAATGACACCTAAACAGTGTCATCCCAGCTCATATCTCCTCACAAAGTTTCTAAGAGGTCTTGATGGGACAAGCATCCAAGAGATTTCTTAAGAAATCAACATGTGGAGGGTTGAAATGTAAAAAATGAGTGACTATATAAGGGAATAGCCATCACAAAAATGGGGCATGTAATCAAAGAAGGAAGAAAAAAAAAAAAAAAAGAGAATACATTGTACACAAATAAACTCAATCAAATATAAGAACTTCTCATCCTCAAACTTGACCGAGGACTGTTACTCCTATCAATTTGCGCACTATATCATGTTAACATGGATATTATTTGCTAAGGCCCATAACCAATTTGCTAGGAAGTTTTCTTGTTAAGCTCACTCTCTAACAAATTTGTGCAATTCAAGCTAGCCACCCACTAAGTTGGCGCCTACAAAGTGCGCCACTACTAGATCGGCCCAAAACTTGACTGGACCACGACCCCAACCACTGGATTAGCGCAACCTTAAGGGATTCACGGCCCCAGCCGCCAAATCAATGCCCTCTACCACCATTGGTGCCCTTCAATCATGCTTAGAGCCTCTAGCCATGAATCGAAGTTTCATTGCCACAATTCGCCAAAAGGCCTAAAACCCAACCACAATGAACTAGGCTTCAAACACCATTGTGATCCATAATTGCATTGCAATGACCACCTTTATGAGCAAGAAAGGAGTGATAGACGTATGACAAGTGTTTAAAGGGGTGTGCGAGTTAGTCAGATTGTAAAATGTTTTACTAAGTTCTTTTTTGTTAAATGTTTTACAAACTTTTATAAAGGGGTTTTACCGTCATCAGAAGATGTTTTCAACTTTGACCAACATTTTACCAAAAAAAAAAAAAAAAACAATGTAAAATGCTTAAAATATTTTACAACGAAACAAACAGAATAGAGCAATAAATTCATCAATCTTGTAATGTTAAAAATTATATATATTATACTTCAAAATAAATTTTTTATATTATCAAAATAAATTATAATTAATAATTTAATATCTTATGAACTTATTTACGAACTTACTACATTCTCAAATCTATATAAGTTTATTTTAAATATTTATACATATAAACATTTAATATTATATACACTTAAATAGAGTATCATATTCATGAGCTTGTTCTTAAGCACATTTTTATATTTTGACATGGCTTATTTAAGAGTCGAGTCTAAAATTAGATTTGACTTATTTGCCAAATAAACAAATATAAACAATTTTTTTCTCAAGCTCGAGCCCACTAAACTTTTTCTCAAGCGATACGACCCCATTCATTTACAGCCCTCGTAATCCTTTACAAGCCCAAGCCTCTAAGAACAAACCTCTGCATCCTTGATTTATTCAATTGTTTGGATTTAGGGCCTATCATCGAACAGAAGAGCTACAACCTTTTGCTGTATGTTTTCAAGGACATACACATACTATTTCCCTCAACCAATTGGTGATTAATGTTTCGTACATGAAAATCTGTTTTGTGCTATCGATACGATATTAGATATTTTTAATTTTGTTTGTTATTGAAACGACCAACCCTCCGTTTGGGAAGTGCATTTTATGTGTTTCCCAACAAAAGTGTTTTTTTTTTAGTCTCATACACTGTTTACAGGACCTACAAATACCTTTATTCAATAACTTTTTCTTTAAAACTGAGTCTCACGGCACTATTCACAAATTTAAAAATTATTTTGCTAGTGTTTTCAGTTTTTAACAATAAGTGGTATCTCAAGTGCTTATTTATTTGACCATCAAATTGAGTTTAAATTAATCATATTAGAAACATTTCTTTGCTAGGCGGAGAACGGTACGGTTGAAAGGGGAGAAAACAAAGAGGCATAATATTATACATTTCTTTGCTGCTGTTCTGTTCTCTTTGTCTCGTTAATCATGGAATGCGTATAAAGAACCGACTCAACCTCTCAATCTCTGTCCACTTCTTTCATTTGTTCACTTCATTTTTTTTTACACATGCTTTTTAATGAGATTATTATTATTTATTTTTTTTTCTAACTTTTTGCATGATTTGGATTTTGGAGTCCATATATTGTGATTCATGCAGAGCCACACATTTTCTTTCCGTTATAAAAATAGATGAAACATTGATAGAATGTACTAAATTGGTGAAAAAAGTTCAGAAAGTCTGAACACAAAAATTACCTCCAACTAAGAAGAGTAATTTTAGAACTACACAATCTTTTACAACAATTTTATGTAGTATATTATGATTGGTTGTCTGTCAATTTCACATGAACTCACCATTATTTCTTCACTATTCACAGTTACGTCAAAGTTGTGGCACAAAATAGTGACCATAGATTTTTTTTTTTTTTTTTTTTTTTCCCCCGCTTAGAAAGGAAGTAAAAGGCTCCTCCGAATGAAAGAAGCTTGAAAATTTATTCCGAATGGTTTGTGGGCCTTCTCAACAGCCCATTCATAGATCTGGTGGGTTAGTTTGAGCCTTCTTTGATAAAAGGCCACTTCTGTAGGAGGATAAATACCTTGCAGCCCATTATAAATGCAAGCAACAAATTAATTGCAATTCAAGTATATGTGGAGTAATTTTGGCATACGTGCAATCAACAAATTAATGGTATGTCCCCAATTTTTTTCAAGTCATTTTTGGCATATCATTGTTGAGGAGGTAATAGCAGTTGACCTTCGAGCTTTGAATACAGGTAATGTTCCGGAATCTCTTAATACCATTTTTATCTCTCTAATACCAAAAATTAAAAATCCAAATAAAGTTTTAGATTTTAGGCTTATTAACTTGTGCAATGTCATTTATAAATTAATTGTTAAAGTGGTGGCTAACTGTTTGAAGAAGTTTTTGGCTAAATCTATTACAAATTCTCAAAGTGCTATTCTGTCAGGTTGGTTAATTATAGATAATATTCTTATGGCTTTTGAAACCCTTCATTTCCTTAAGAGGAAGACAAAAGGGAGGTTGGGCTATTTGGCACTTAAACTAGATATGAGCAAAGCATATGACCTGGTGGAATGGGAATTTCTAGAGAGATTAATGAACCATCTGGACATACATTGAGGAAAGGATGATAAAAATTATTATGTCTTGCCTACAATCTATCTCTTATGCAGTCCTTCTTAAAAGGCAGCTTGTGGGTAACATCAAACCAAGAAGGGGGATTCATCAAGGAGACCCATTATCCCCTTACTTGTTCCTATTGTGTGCATATTCGGGGTGTTGCTAGCTATAGAAATGGTCCTCAAGTTTCCCATTTATTCTTTGCGAATGATAGTGTATTGTTTTGTAGAGCAACGGAGATTGAGTGCGAAAAGATTATGGATATTTTGGCGATCTATGAAAGAGGTTTTGGTCAAAAATTAAACAAAGAGAAGACGAATATTTTCTTTAGTTCAAATACCTCATACCCACTGCAGGCTCAAATTCAGCTTCTCTTAGGTGTACCAGCAATTCACCAATATGAAAAATATTTGGGATTGCCAACATTAGTTGGTCGAGAAAAAAAAAAAAAAAAAAGCTTTGTGTACTTGAAAGAGAGAGTATGAAAGAAGCTATAAGGGTGGAAAGAGAAGCTGCTGTCACAAGTTGGCAAGAAAATTCTCATCAAGTCTGTTATCCAAGCTATCCCGACCTATACCATGAGTTGCTTCAAACTTCCCAAAGGGCTGATCAAGAAATTGGAAATCCTTATTCGAAAATTTTGGTGGGGATATAATGGTGATTCGAGGAAGGTGCATTGGGTTTGTTGGGAAAAGCTATGTGAGGCAAAAGAAGTGGGTGGCATTGGTTTCAAAGAAATTGAAAAGTTCAACGATGCTCTCTTAGCAAAACAGGTTTGGAGGATGATAAACAATCCGTATTCCCTATGCTGTCGAGTGTTCAAAGCCAAGTTTTTCCCAAATTGTTCTATCCTAGAAGCTAAGGACTCTATAGTTGGCTCCTATGCATGGAAAAGTATCCTCAGTGCTAGAGATGTGATCCAGAAAAGTATGGTATGGCGGATCAGGAATGATCAATCGGTGCGTATAATTAAAGAAAATAAGTGGCTGCCTATGAAAGCTAGTAGCTCCATTATTTCTCATCTACCTACTATCTTACCCGAGACAAGAGTTTGTTCCTTAATTGATGCTGATCTGAGAGTGTGGAAAGCAGAGCTAATTCGGGAGTTGTTTCTGCCTAGTAAGGCCTCTGTGATCATGGGGATCCCTTTGAGCATTAGAAACACAATTGATCGGGTGGTTTGGGCTTATTCTCTATCGGGTGTGTTCACTACAAGCAGCGCCTACAAGCTGCTGGCAGTGACTACCACAGTGACAAATGCTAGAAGTTCCAATCTGGAGCCACAAAAGAGATTCTGGAGAGCAATTTGGCACCTACGTGTGCCCGACAAAATTAAGCATTTTGTTTGGAGGGCATGCAACAATGCACTCCCTACGAAAATGTAATTTGGTTCGGCAAAAGATCACCTCCTCGGAGGTGTGTGGGCTCTGCAATGAAGGTTCTGAGTATGTATTACATGCCCTGTGGAAATGTAAAGTGGTGGAAGCCGTGTGGAGCACTCATCACAGTTGGTCCCAGCAAGTCTTAAAGCCCCCTCCCCTAACTTTTGCGATTTGGTTGATTGTTTTCTGCATGTGAATGACGATTTTAGGTAGAAAATTTTTGCTGTCTCGGCTTGTTGTTTATGTAACCAAAGGAATGCTCTTCACTTTGGGCGAGTGGTGCAACCTATCGCGAACATCAGCTCAATGGTGTGCAATCTGCTGCAAGAATTCCTAGTAGCTCAGGAATAAGATGACTTGCCCGTGCCTCTGCCCCCAACCTAGCATCAGTGGCGGCCCCCAGAACAAGGCTACTTCAAAGTTCAAAGTGAATTATGATGCTGCTGTTTTCAAGACTCTCAACTTGGCAGGTATAGGGTTTATTATTCGTGATTGGCGTGGAGAGGTCACTGCTGCTGTGTCAATGCCAGTTCCGTTATCCATGACCATAGCTGACTTGGAAGCTCTAGCCTGCCGCTGAGCTGTGATGTATGCTGTTGAAAATGATCTTCACAACGTTATTTTCGAAGGGGATTCAGCTTCAGTGATCAACGCCATCTCTCAGGAGAGCGCAGTGTTGACTTCTTTTGGGAATATTGTGGACGATATTCGCGCTTTAGTTTCTATTTTCCAGTTTTTCAATTTGTTCATGTCCATCGTACCTGCAATGTTGTTGCCGACGCGTTAGCAAAAAAGGCAAAAAACTTAGTGGGGATTCAGGATTGGTCAGGTGGCCTGCCTGAGGATATCTCCCAGCTAGTTGGTTTTGATGTTCCTTGATTTTTTTTTTTTCTAATAAATTCCCAGGCTGAATGTCTGCTTTCTCAAAAACAAAAGTATATGTGGAGTCCGTTACTTTGTCCACGCCACCCAGAAATTCACAGCGTTATACAAACCCGGCCTCTAGCAAAACTTCCAGGAAAACAAAAGTTTTCTATCATTTTCCACCATACAAATACACACAACTATCAAAAATCAAAACGTTGACACTTCCTCGTATTTTCAATAGAAACACCTAAATACAAATCCCCTTACCCTCCACTATCGAATTATAAAAATAAAAATAAAACTAAAACTATCAGAAAAATCAAGATAAAAGCATTCATAAATCATAACCCTCCCCAAAAGAAAATTGCATTTGGAGGACATGGCAAACAGCTAAAAGGGTTATATCCCAGAAAGTGAATGGAAGGTAATTTCCCACTTTAACTTGTTGCTAATCTTTTTAGTATTCACGTCCAGTTAGGTCCATTTTGCTTTGATAAATCCAAAAAAATACATTATGGTAGAATTTACCCTTTTTTTTTAAGGAAGGGTAGGATTTACTTAAGTCATGTTTTAATATCTATCATGGTAGTATTAGATCTGTGAATTACATGTCCATGATCTTGCATTCATATTTTCACATGATTTCATCACTAGAATAGTAAATTCCATAATTTGAATATATCACTTATGCATCCATTGTTTAGATGTGTAGATCCATATGTTTAGGTAAATTATACGAATTATATTTATCATAACTAGGATTTCCTAGATTAAACATTGTGTGCATACATCATTAGAATAAAATTCAAAATGTTTCTTTAGGTTTAATTGCACCACATGAAATCATGAAAAGACGAATATAAAATTATTTTTTTCCCTTGTTTATTGTTATCCACATTTCATCAGGATAGCTCTAAGCATTTTCTTTGCATAGGAATAATGTTGATTCCATGAAATCGTGTAAGATAAGTTAAAATGATGAATTTCCAGATTTGTGTTCTAATCTAAATTTTCATGATTGTAAATGAAATATGCTTAATTCTCATAAAGAAAAAGCATCTAGGGACCCGTATTGACATTTGACAGGCTAGTTAATATTCTTGCATACATGTACGGAGTTTCTTCATATTTTTCGCTTTGACATTTTTACCACTTAATTGTATGACAATTTGGTGAATCATTTATATTGGCCATTGTATCTTGGAAGAATAACTTATGTTGGGTAAGATGGGGTGCCTAACATCTTCTCATCTAGGTCCTTCGTTCTTGAATCTAATTTTTTAGATGTAGGATTCCGTATAATTTTCTTTCCACTTTTTGCTTAGATTGTGACTAGAAAATTTAGTCTTGCAATATTTATTTTATTAAATCGTATTTAGGACCAAAAACCAATAATCTTTGAATACAATTCAAGTAATTTTTCTTACTTATCAATAAAAATGTATCCCTTAAGAGGTTTATTTTATTTTATTTATTATTATTCTTAGTATCACTATTTCTATAATCGAATAACGGTCCGTTTGAATACAGCTGAAAATTGAAAACTGAAAAACACTGTAGTAAATAATTTTTAAATGTGTAAATAGTACCGTGTGACCCATTTTTAATGAAAAAGTTTCTGAAAAGTGAAATTTGTGGGTCCATAAACAGTAAAATTTGTGGAAAAAGTCAAATATTGCGGCTAATGTTCATGAACAATAGCCGCAACAGTGAATGAACAATAGCCGCAACAGTGAATGAACAGTAAAAAAAATTGACTTAAACGCGTGAAAAAAAAAAGTTGAAACACAAACGCGTGTTTCAGCTATTCAGCCCAATCCAAACGGGCACTAAGTGGAGACTTCATTTAAGTCCCTTAGCTTAGGGGTACAATCATTAATAGTTGAATCCCCACCTTGAAATTTAAAACTAAGGGATGTCTTCTCTAGACTTGTTAAGGAGTAAAAAGCCTAGAAAAAGGTCGAGTCCCCTCCCACTGGGTCTTGGTTCTCATAGTAACATTTTAAAAAGGCAATCACCTAAGGGAGGCATTAGTGGTAGGAGAAATAGGGATGAAAGAAGATAAACAAAATCAAGAAAAACCAGTGGAGAGAAACTGAAAGAAATTAGCATTGACAATGATAGAGAGGAAACATGTCATTCAAGTGGGATCCCTCTTGATATTTGAGTTGAAAAGTCTTATTCAATCTTTTTTGAAGAAAAACTAAGATGTCTTTGCTAGGTGCCTAGGTCTCATATGGACATGTCTAGAATAGACTCAAGAGTCATGATGCACTGGAAAGCTCGACTATTTGACATAGATGAACCCCAATTTAGTAATGTTAGCTGTGGAGGCACCAAGCATGAGTTTGGATTGGGCGTTTTGCTCAATTTGTGCGTTTTGCCTTTTTTTAGTGGGTCCCATGGATACTGTTCACGGACCACCAAACTCAGCAAAATGTAGATTTCTAGGTAAATTTAGGTCTCACAGCACTATTCACACCTTTAAAAATTATTTTGCTACAGTGTTTTCAGCATAAGTTTTCAGTTTTCAGCAAATAAGCGGTATCCAAACACACCCTAAGGTGAGGGGGACAATGTTTCACCTTGACTCTTCGAACTTGTGACGTTCACAAGAACAATTTAGAAATCAAATCTAAATCCCAAACCAACAACAATTTTGATTCTAGGGCTTTTGAGTGGAGTTTGTGATGTGCGTTTATGTTAGAACCCATTTCCTTCTCCTTTGTGTATATGTATTTGTTTCTTAAAAAATAGAAAAAATAAAAATCAACATAGAACAAGTTGACTCAGTTGATACCATTACAAACGCAGCGGAACACATCATCTAAGAGCACTCATAACAGTGGTGCTAAAAAGTTATATTGGTATATTTTAGCTCCTCACACACAAAAAGCAATCTCCAGTAGTGGAGTTATACTTATTTTTTTTAGCTGATTTACTACAGTGCACATCTATAGATAGATGTGCACTGTAGCTAAGAGCAAAAAAATAATAATAATTTTTTATTCTGCCGGTGATTAATATAATACACTTGCTCCTTTTTTTTTTTCATTCTTTCACACCATGCCTCTCTCTCTCTCTCTCTCTCATTCACTCTCATCTCATCTCTCAAGCTCACTCTCTCAACTCCGGTCTCACTCTCTCAACTCCAATCACCGACCCACGAAGCTCGACTCATCCTCATCTACGACGTCACCGAAGCTCCCTCGTTCACCGGCACCACCGATCAGCCTCAGACCCACGCCGCCATCCGCCTCAGACCCACGCCGCCAATCGCCTTAGACCCACGCCACCAGCCGCAAGCCACCGCTGCCGCCCATCTCTCTATTCTCTTTGCTGTGACTGAGTTTTTTTTTTATGTATTTTCATATGGGTTTGGTGGCTGTGGTGGTGGTGGTGGTGGTAGATGATTTTGACAATGGGTTTGTGGATTTTGGTTGTGGTGGTGGTGGATGATTTTGGCTTTGGCAGTGGGTTTTGTGGATTTTGGCTATGAGTTTTGTGGTTTATGGTTGTGGTTGTGGTTGTGGTTGTCATGGTTGGTTGTCATGGCTGGTGGTTTGTAGTGACTGGTGGCGATGGGATTGTGATTGTGGTTGTGGTTTTGTTTTTTGTTTTTTTTCTATGTTGTGTTGTGGTTGCCAAAGTAGAGTGGTGGTTGTGGCCGGTGGTGGTGGTGGTGTTGGGTGTGGTTGTGGCTGTGGCTAATGGTAGAAGTGGTTGTGGTTGGTGCTGTGGATGTTTTTTGGGTAGTGGAATATATTATTTTATTACAGTAGTTATATTATTTTATTGAGATATTTATATTATTTTATTGTGTTGAAAGCTAAAATAGATCTACTGCTGCAGCATGTGTGTATGTAAAATAGATAAAGTAACTTTTATTGGTGCTAAATAGCTAAAATTATAGATCCACTGCTGTGGATGCTTTAAGGTAGCAATACCTTGTTGGATTTCTAGAAAAAATTGCTTGTGGCTCACATTATTATTGTGCGGCATACAAACCGTTGGGCCCACTCAGCCCCTAGCTTCCGCTTCAAATGCACAGTAATTGGGCCCAACTCTCATTCGCCCTAAAGCCCAACCCTCACTACCACAGCCCGAGGGCCCGAGCTTCACTACTAATGTTATGCTCGGCATATATTTACCGAGCATGTTAGGAAAGTCACTGAACGGCGTGTCATCTTTGTTTTGCTCAGAGAAGTCCCTCTAAGCGCCGCTGCCGAGCTCTAAACGGAAGTGGGCACCAAGTCCCAAAGCCATCCAAGCCTAAATTCTCACTTACCATCCCCCTGATTGGACCCTCCGTAACACTAAGCGCGCACCGACTCTGCCGAGCTGCCGACGGGGGTGGGAACCAAGTCCCAAAGCCACCCATACCTGACCTCCCACTTATAGAGAACCTTACTGGACCCCCTGTGGCACAAACTATGAGAGCATTGATAACCTACGTCTAAGCCAGGAACTATAAATAGGAGGGGAGGATAAGAGGGAAGGGTTGGTTCGAGAAGAGGGTGGAGAAGAGAGGGAATAGAAAAGTCAAATGAAGAGAGTATCTTAGGGGAGGAAGAGGAAGTAGTGTGTTGCTGAGGAGGAGAAAAGTGATCTCATTGAGCCTGTAGTTGGAGAACGACCCATAGTAGGAAATTCAGCCCAACAAACAAATAAGTTGTGAGCCCAAGTGGGGCTGAGCCCATAGGCCTCATTTGCGACCCGCACAATTATGTTTGTCAGATGTGCTGTTAGGGATTTTAGGGCAAACAATGCAATAACATAACAAATTTGATAAACGGTTATAGGCAAATTTGTCTCTATATTAATACAGCTAAATCAAAATTCTTCAAGTAGCAAACTTGGAGGATGTGAATTTCTCTCTAATGGTGTAAAAGCTATAAGAAAACTGATTCACTGAATATGTAGACTATATTTATAAACAATGAAGAGATTCATCTGAAAATGAATGAATGTTCACTTTGGTTAATACAAACCCTCAAATCCATGCCTTGGCTATTACTAGTTGCTAGAGACATAATTCTAAAAAGAAACTTATAAATGTCTCTCCTCCCCTTGTTTTTCAAAAAAATTCTTTAGAAAAAAACACTACTATAACTGTCTTGCTCAAGCGAGCTTCATGATCTAGCTCGAATGGACATCGAGTGAGCACTCACTTGAGCTTGCTCGTCCACACTTGTACTTTGACATGTTTTCTTGGGAGGGCTCATTAAAGTGCTTATACTTCAATTTTGTACAACAATTAATGTATTCAATTTCCTGATCACATTGCTTGAGTGGGCTTAGTCTTACTCAAGTGAGCCATTAAAACTTGGTTTTTCTCTTCATTCTGTTACTGCCAAAATAAGATTACTCATGTATATTACAACATACATTTGTATATAACTTCATATACAACATGGACTCCTGCCCAGTCACTATGATTCAACCTCAATATGGGACCCATGGATAGGGCCACTCCTTATGAGAGAGGGGAGGAGTCTGTTTGATGACCTAATAATATCTCCATTTTCAAAGCCCAAATGGTTCTTATCTCATTTCCTTCTTTTTTTATTTATTGAGTTTAGGTCCCAAGGGAAAGGGAAAAGAGAAATTTAAACTAATAACCTTATGTACCTAATCTCCAGCTAATTATGCTACTCTTAATGTTATTGCATACTCAAATATAGAATTTACCTCCAAATTGGTTTATAGAAAAATTTCTCCAATCCGTTATGTGGAAATTCATAAACTATGGTTTTAAAAAACGGACCGGTCAAAGAACCAAAAAAAAAAGCCAGTTCCCTGTTTAACCTAGTTCTAGATCGGTTTTTCCCAATTTTGACCAATTTTTTGCCAATTTTCTCGATTTTGACCAAACCGATTCTAGGTCTAATTCCAGGTTCAACCGATTGAACCGATCGATCCGATCCAATTTTCAAAACAACGCATAAAACCATCAATGTGTGCTTTTAGTTACCCTGGCTTATTTTAGAACACATTTCCCTTTTCCCTTGTGGGTGTGTTTGTTTGTTTCTCAAAAAAAAAAAAAAAAAAAAAAGGTTACTTGACCTATTTAATAAGACATTTGACTTGTTAAAATATTTTAATAAATTATGTGATTAAATAAACATAAATTGTCTCATCAAGATTCACGAAATTGGTTGGAGGTTACCTATCTAGCTTGGAGGAAAAATTTGTCCACATATTTTTGCTTGATCTAGGCTGTTTACCTAGAAAATTGAGCCAAATCAAATTTATTAAACAATCTTTGAAAATTTCTGACAATGTAATTGGGTATTGACAAAGTGATGCACCAGTGGAAGTCAAAGCAGCTTCAATGAAATTGTAATTTTTAAGACTCAAGCTCGGGTAACCTTTTTTTATTTATAAAGAAATTCTATTAAAGAAAGAGATGGGTAAACATAAGGAGAGTAGGAAATAACAAATCCACCTGCCATGCCTAGGGATATAAAACAAAGGACTAGGAAATACAAAATTAAAATCAAATTCAAACTTACGTTTGACAACTAATACTTCATCATTGTATCAAAAACAATGACTGTTGACCAAAACATTCAAAAATAATAATAAAATGTAAAAGAGAGGACACAAAAATAAAAGGTTCTGCTTCTGCCTAAGGTATTGATAATAATTTGATAGATGTCAATTTTGCATCAATTTATAAACTTATTTTTTAGTTTTTATGTACAATTTTTTAAAACTTTACTTATTTTTTCATTTTTACAAATAAATTTCGAGGTACAAATATATTTTAACACATTTTTAACAAATAAATAAATAAATTATTCTCAGACGGACACTTAACACATGTTTCCAATTCCGACATTGCAAGAGTGCATCGCTGATTATGCTGGGTGAACATTTTGGAGAAATAATGTGTGAATTGCTTGATTATGTAGCAATTAATGTGAATAGGAATTAGCATGGGGCCAATTATTCTGCTTTAAATGGTCTATAGCTTATATGATATGAGTCTATGACATCGATAAACCGACAAAATGCCAGTGGTACGTGCCAGTGTGCCACTTTAAGTGAGACCAAGAAGAGAAAAGAAAAGAAAACAAAGCGAAGTTTGGTTATAAGAAAGGATTAAAAATCATTGAGCCACAATAATTTTGGATGTTGACATCTCGTATATTATTAAACCATGGTGGTTACTGCATTATTGTTGTCATTAGTGCTGTCACAATTTGTAGTCTTTGATCTTCCGAAACCAATCATAACGAGGCATAAAATATATGTGTAAACTCCCTCACACTCCAATTAAAATTTTCCTTCTCTCCTTTTTTTCCTTAAAAAATAATGAATTGGCGTTTTATTAGCTTTTTGAGAGATTATTTCACTCTTTATCTATGAGACATTAAAAAAACTCAAAATCTTTTATTATACGTTATATTTCAAACTAATAATGCCACAATTTAAATACTTCGTAGAAGTCATTTTCCCAATTTTGATCGAGATCAAATAAATATCATGTGTTTCGCCTAGTTTCATAAGAGGCGATCATATTCCCCCATTAATTATTCCCAAGAGCTCCAAATAAAAAATAAAAAAAGAAACAAAGAATGACTTTCTATCTATCACGGGGAATACATCTCAAACAACTCGGCCAGCTCTTAAACTATTGATCATCATCATTATTATCATCGTAATATGATAATAGTGCCGAGAATCCGAAGTGTTCAGGTAAGGGAAAATTAAATAAAAATTAATAAAAAATTAAAAAGTAAACAAAAGTGGGAAAAAAAAAAAAAAGTGTAGAGCCGTAGAGGTAGCCGTTTTATTTTCCTTTTGCTTTTAATAATTTATTTATATAATATAAAATAATGTATTTATTTAATATATATATATAGCCAATTTTTTTTATAGATAATATTTAATATAAGCAATATAAAACAGGTGAGTAGGAGCAATGTCAACATAGCTGGCTGGTGGGGATAGCAACCCCACAAGCTAGTGAGCTACAAACACTTTGGAATCTCTTTCTTTCATCAATCTCAATTCTCATCAATATCAATTTTTTTTTAACCCAAAAAAAACAATTTTTTATTATTATTATTTTTCAATTAACAAAAAATAATACTGCCATACGAATAGTATATCAGTGTAAAGCCAAGCTGGTAGGGGCAACTCTCTCTTTCTTTCTCTCTCTCATGTATACTGACTGTGAATCTGTTACAGCCAAAGATGCTCTGCATAGGACACCCTCTTCAACTTGCAGTATCAGACAACCATTGTACTGCTTTACAGCACACACAACAAACTAAAAATTAACACACACACACACACACACTCTCTTTCTCTCTCTCTTTCTCTTTCCTTGTTGATAAGTTTTTATTCCTGTGCTTCTTCAATATTTTTTCACCTTTTTTTTTTGCTTGTATGGATTTGTTTTTGTTGGTGTCTTTTTGAATCATCAAAAGCATAAAAGGAGTTATTTTTTGGGTTTTTGGGGTTGTGGGGTTTTGTATTTATATGGATAATTTTTGAATTGGGTGGTTTGGTAGAGAGGTGAAGTGGAGTGAGTGTGAAAATTAACTCCTGAAAGTGTTGTCGGCGCTATGTCACTTTCTGTCGGCATTGTTTGTATACAACGATGATAGAGAGAGAGAGAGAGAGAGAGAGAGACTGAGTGAGTGAGTGAGTATGAGAAAGCATTCCCATTAATTTTTTATTCTAAAAGTACAACAACAAAGTTTGATAGACAGACAGGTAAGAGAGGCTTCCGGGTTTTCATTCTTGGAGTTAGAGAGTAGCTGGTACGTATCTGTATTTGTCATCACCCTTTTTGGTATGTCTGTATCATCGCCCACTGAAGAAGTATATTGATTTTGATTGGACATAGTACACTGGGACTTGAAGATTTGGTCGTGATCCCAACTGGGTTTCATTGATTTTTTTTTTTGAAAAAGTAGGATATATTATTTGGGGTATCTTCTTGATTTCATTGCTGGGTTTTGCCTTAAGTAGAGGATTCATATTCAATGTTGGGAATGTGGGTGAATACTGATTTGGTCGTTTGTAGTGGTATTTAGAAGATTCATTTCACTTTATCATTGGCAAATGAAGCTGCGGTTCTTAGAGATCTGGCTGCATTACTTCCCTGGGAATTCAGGTCTGGACCCCCTTTTCCTATCTATGCTTTTTTAATTTCAACTAGTTCGAAAGTTTCAGATTGGAATTTGAGTTTTGGTTCAATACCTTACATTACATGCATCTCTGAATTGAATACAAAGCATGCAAATAGAGTCTCTCAATGATCGTATTGAGCCTTGTAACTTTGTCTGAATTGAACTGGTATTTGTAGACTTTATTTAAGTGGTTAATTCGCATAATCAGTCATGATGTCAGTTTTTCTATACTCATTTCAACATCAATGCAAGCTTTCTGCACTTTTAGTCATGTTCTTTGCAGTTCTCTTTGGGGGGTAAAAACAATCAGTTGTGTTTCGTATACCCTATGTTTGGATGGGAGGGATGGAGGGAGATGAGAAAGAGAGGGGAAGGTAGCTTAAATAAACTAAAAATACTGGAATCTACAAGTTTTTTAGTATGCTTGAGCCACTTCCCTTCTCTCTCTGTTCCAAACTGTTGAATATATTAGATGGCCATATTATTCACATACCTTTGTAGAACCGATTAACCACTTGCTGGATCTTTATCTTTGCTTGCTTTACAAACTCCTTCTCATGACCTCTACAGTTCTTGGAGCACCTTCTTGTCACTGGAGAGGCTACTATAGTCTCTTTCATGATTCCCCTGGCTCCAAGCTCTAGAGTACTCTTGATGGTGTCCCTAGAGAGAGATGACTCGCTTAAGAGAGCACTTAGAAATTGTAAGTACACTCTAGTTATCCCAATTTCTATCTGTATTCAGACTGTTGAAGGAGTATTTAAATACAAATAGGGATAAACCCAGTATTAGGATGAGTGATCCTATAATCGCCCAACCACTCATTGTATATCACTTCACGATCAGTTTTGAACTCAATTTTAAATCCACTTATCAGATAACCCGTGTGGATGATCCATGGGCCGTGGGTTATAGTTAGGTCAAATCCAACCCAATTACTAACATATACATACCCCAATTCTGAATACTGTTTCATTTTTGGTTTACTCCCTTTAAGAAATTTTGTAATAGACTTGCCACCTATGTTTCTGAATAATTATCTACTCTTGATTCAGGGTTATCATTGCTGCCCAATGTGTTTCTACTATCCATTTGGGTATAGAAATTTAATAAGCATGAATGCTGCTTGCTTTTTATTTTTAGCCACTTTTCTTTCCCCATTAGATTATGATTCTTTTGCTTGTGGTATCCTTTGTATTCCAGGTTCAATGCATAACTATTTGTATCCCAATTATACTGTACAGCTTAGCTGAAGTGCTTCCCATACCAGATGTCAGGGCATCTTGCAGCAATAATAGGAGCAGCTGCAGGAGCCGTGGCATTGGTGGGGATAGTTATCTTCTTTATATGGTTCTTCCTCTCTCACAAAAGAAGCGTCTCAAGAACTTCTGAGACAGGATCCTCTGATCCGTCTGTTCAAGGTAACTTTTACACTATGTACGTTTCTTTGAGGTTTTCAAAAGAGGCAAGCTCAATGTAAAGAACAATCAGTTCATAGTCTGTTATGATAACCTGCAGTGGGAAGACATGTTAGAGTTGAGTTGTCATTTCGAGAAACAAGGCGCTTCGAGATGGAAGAATTGTCTCTTGCCACAAAAAATTTTAGTGATAAACAATTAATCGGGGAAGGAAAATTTGGGGAGGTATATGAGGGCTGGCTTAATGATGGGGTGCTTGTGGCCATCAAGAAGCGATCTGGAGCACCTAGCCAGGAATTTATCGATGAGGTAATCATCACTTTCCTCCCAGGCAGCTGAACCCAGCAACAAAAAAATGAAATCATATACATATTAGGGAACTGCTGAAGCGGATTACAACATATTCTAGATGCAAAAGCACTTTTCTTTTGAATCTGAAATCTCCCTATAATATTTAAGGTTCACTTTGGATGAAATCATACTTAACAAACTTTCCTAAGATTGACTAGCCAATATGAATATTTATCACAAACAATGCTTTCCTTTTTATGCTTCTTTATAGTATTCAATATTGCTTCCACCATGACATGTCATGGTATGGTATGGGCTGCCTTTATTTTTTCTATTTCTCTTCCAAATTCCTTGTTCTGGATGATTGAAGCAGTGCCTTGCAGATGTTGATCAGTGCTTGTCACATTAGGTTATAGTAGCAAAAGCCATTGGGGTCTTTATTTTATACATTAGAACTGCAGAATCCAGTAATGAATTATATACAACTCAAAGTCAACTCCACAAAGTCTTCTCCTAGTTAATTGGTGAGATGTTGATTAATCCTTTGCCAATCTGCCCAACCAATCTAATGTCATACATCGTGTCCATTCTCCCTTTTTATATATTGAAAAACAAGTCAGTTCAAACTGAAGAACGCCTTTTCTGGGCTTCCTGGAGTCAAATACACTAAAACATTTAAAAAGAGTTTCTTATATTTTCCTGCTTTTCTTATTTCATGAATCTAATGGACTGGTATATGGATTTACCTTGTATCTTTTTCCTCGGTTTTCCTGTCATGTTTTTGTACTACAGTAAATCTCTTAATTTAGTATTTTTCATGGCTGGATCTAACTGCACTGACTTTAACTATCAGGTACGCTACCTTTCACCTATTCGGCATCGAAATCTTGTGACTCTATTGGGCTATTGTCAGGAAAATAATCTGCAGTTTCTTGTATATGAGCACGTACCTAATAAAAACATTTCCAGTCACTTGTACGGTAACTCTCTATCCAGTCACCATATTTGCTTTTATTTACCTCAGTTAACTAAAGTATTTTGGTGAAGCAAACATTTCTTAACTGTATCTTTTCTCCATACAAAATTTTATCCATAGATCTTCACCTTAAACTGCATCCAGTATGTGACCAAAACTATGGTATAAATAATACTGTTATCAATATAACGCTTCTTCTGTGTTCTAGATATCTACATTTTTTTTTTGCTGAACCAGCTTAGTATATACATAGACTTTGGCCTCTGCAACATTTAATTCCAATCCATGTTGAAGAATTGATCTTCCCTTTGCAGGCACTGGCCCACTTCCGAAAGAATTGCTAGAATTCAAGCTTAGACTTACAATAGCTCTAGGTGCAGCTAAAGGTGATCCTCTGCAAAATCAGTGAGCATTTGTGGCTTTCCTGGTATCCGTTTTTCTATTCTTTAGATAAAATATCGAAATATTGATATCAGTCCCACAAATTCTTTTGTAAGCTACTGTAAGGCTTTCAGTTATTTGAAAGTTCCTCCTTTATATGTAAAAGGTCTTGAAGCACCTGCTACCTTAGTCATCTAGATCTCATTGATCCTGTTGTCTATGTGCAGGTTTGGCTTATCTTCACTCCCAGTCTCCCCGCCTGATACATAAGAATTTCAAAACAGCCAATGTTCTTGTAGATGAAAATTTTATACCTAAGGTTGCAGATGCAGGACTTCGTAATTTCCTTAGAAGAGCTGATATTGCAGGCCCATCTTCTCAAGTGCAAGCAGATGAGATATTCCTCTCCCCGGAGTATTACTCCTTAATTTTTTATTTCTTTATTTTCTAGACTATTACTCTTTAATTGTCCTTGTTTTTTCATGAATGGCCCCAAAAAGGGGTGGGGAGATTCATCCTTGTGACTTTCACTTCATGAGTTGTGGTCCTCAATTGCTATTCTACCCCTGGGGTTAACTCTTTAATTTCACGTGTTTCTTATTACTAATTAGATGATACATTGTTAATCACTCAATCTATATTCTGATCACTGATGCAGAGTGCTAGAGTTCAGACGATTTTCTGAAAAAAGTGATGTATACAGTTTTGGAGTATTCCTTCTGGAGTTAGTAAGTGGGCGGGAAGCAACTGAATCACCTTCTTTTGACTCAAATCAGAACTTGGTTGAATGGGTACGTGATTGTCTTAATACAATAGTGAAGGCTTATATCAGCTTCTTTAAATCATATGTTGATCACCAAATGAATGTGTGTTTGTGGGTCGGTCACTACAGATATCATCATGGTAGCTCATTCAAAAAGAAATATGTGCATTTGCTTGTGCATGTTTATGTCTTTGTAGTCCTTCAAGATTTTAACTGTCCTATACAAGCTTTAAGTGATTTTTTTGAAACAAATTGGCAATATGGCTATAAAGGCTTTTGAGGTGCTTGTTTGATTGGAATTTATTTGGAGCTAAATTTTTTTTTGTTGTATTTCTCCTTTAAGGTGCAAAATAATCAAGAAGATAGCAAGTTTTCCAACATCATTGATCCAAGATTGGACAATACCTTTACAGCTGAAGGCATGGAAGAGTTCATACAACTGATAGTCCGATGTGTCCAACCTTCGAGTGAGAGACGACCTGCCATGAGCAATGTGGTAATGGAACTTGATCGAATACGAGAGAAAGAGATCAGCTTGACAACAGTCATGGGGGAAGGAACCCCACACGTGGCCCTTGGAAGCTTCTTATTCAAAACAACAGAATAAAATATATTTGTTTGCAACCATAATGTTGAGAGTGATATTTGTTACATACTTTTTTCTTTTCTTTTTTAAATTTCTATTTATTATATTTTTCCTTTTTGAAACATGAAAGAAGAAATCCAGCTGTTTGATAAGTGTATAAAGAACAGCTGTTTTTTTTTTTTTTTTTTTTATTTCCATAAATGTATGAGAAACCTTGATGTAACCATTATTTTTGTTAATATCAAAGTGAAGTTTGGGGTGGGCTTGATTTTTGCTGTGCCTACATTAGATGCTTCGATTACTTTCTCTCATCAGGTTGTGCTTGATTTTCAATAATGCCGGTTCCTTCTAAGGGAAAAAGATAGTAGAATTAGAAAGCTTGTAATGGTTACTTCTTTTTACACAGCTATCACTTGTTTAAAAAGTAGAAGATATCACGATTTTATGTTTGAAGGTTGTCTCAGATACTTCAGAAGTGAAAACGATTCACTAGCATTTTTTCATGTCTTGCAAATTCTATTTCGGAGCTTTTGAAATCTACAAAATTACAATTAAGTAGGACTTTTCTTCTTTAAATGGGATGTGAGTGACAATTTTGTGTTTGGATAAAGGTTGTCCTTTTTGAGTTTAGTTGCTCAAGAAAAATCAAAATATTGAGGCTTCTAAAGGCTCATTTGTGCTGGTATAGACCATGATACCTGTTTTTTGCTACCATCAATTCTCAGCCCCTCTTTTTGTCTCTTGTCGGGCACCTCTGCCCAATTTGGCACGAACCTAAATGGTCCGTTCGTGCTACCATTCTTCTTTTCTTCTTAATCTTCTACTTCCCGTTCGTGTTACCATTCTTCTTTTCTTCTTAACCTTCTACTTCCCCATTTATTTTTTCACTTTATACACACATGGGATCTAATATTTGTATATTAGCATTTTGTTATTCATTTTTGGCTATCTTACATAATGCTAGCTACTTCGTGCATAGAAGCTTCTAACAAATAACAAGGCATTTAATGTTTAATTATTGACATTCTTATCAAGAATAATTTTGCAGAAAACTTTATAAAAAAAAAAAATGAAAATCATGTTAAAAATGGTTTTGACATGCGAATTTTGTTTGTACTCTTCTCTGCTTTTATTATCTTCTTTTTCTTTTTTTTTTGTTCTTTTTCTAGTGCCCACTTCTGAATATAAGTTACTGTCCTGGATCAGAAGATGATTTGTCTCATGGAAAAAATTTGGTAAGAAAAATAGTTTCCCCATGTTATATTCTTTCTCCTTGCAATAATTATGACCCTTTCTAATCCATTTTGATAAATAACTGACTCTTGGATGGAAGATTGATGGTGTAATTCAAATTCCGGAAACTCTCTATCTCGAGCCGACTGCTCTAATAAAATTGGTACAAAGAGAACAGTGATTGGATGCAATTTGCTCACAAATTGGGTAGCGTTAGTTGCAAAACCCATGAGCTCATGAGAGTCTACATCTTCCAAGGCATATTCAGTTTCAATGAGCAGTTCCCACCCTTGATTTTCCATGGTGTGGTAATATTTATTAGAATGAAAAATTTCGTTGCAATAACCTCAATACTCATTGCAATAATTGATGCAAGGTGTTGCAATAAAATTTAAGGTAATAGATTTATGCAACAAAAAATTTTGTTGCAATAATATAATAATGTGAATGCTAATTTTCCTGACAACTTTACTCAATATTAATTATAAATAATAATAATAATAAATTCTAATTTCTAATGTAAATGTGCTAAGTAAAGAGTAGAAAATTTAAAGAATATTTTATATACTTGCAAAATTTTCAAATGATTACACCCAAAAAAATCTCTATGAAAGTGGAGAGGTAATTGTGTCTTGCAATCTATATTTTTCTATTATATATAGTGATTTTTTTTTTTGGATAAATTACAAAGTTAGTTCTTATCCTTTACACTATATCTCAATTTGGTCCCTAACTTTTTCATTATGTTAATTTAGTCCCTAACCTTTTTAATGTTGTGTCAATTTGGTCTCTGTCGTTATCTTTTAGATAAAAAAGCTGATGTGTCAAATGAAATAATAAAAATTGATTTTTCATGCCACATCAACTACTAACTATACCACCACATCAGATTAAAAAAAAATATCAGTAATTCTAAAGTTAGTAATTCAGAAGTTTTTGTCCTCTGCCAATCCACCCCCATCATCCATTTCACCAACGTCAGAAAATTTCGAAACACACTTTGGGTTGATCACAAGAAGATGTGGAAATTATAAGATGGTGTGGATGGGTTTGCGGCTAGAGATAGGAGGTGCCAAAAAGACGATTGAGTAGCCAAACTTTATTACCTAGTTACCTAGTAAGACAAGAAGCAAATTAGAGCAACAAGGTTGCCGGTTGGGATTGTTTGCTATTGGGGATTGGGCATAATGCTTTTGCAATGTAGTGATATTCCCTATTGTTTGTGATCTATATTTGTGAATGTCTATATGATTCGAATGAATTGATATTAGTATTGTCTTCAGATTTTTATATTGTTAGTATTTAACAATGATTAATATTAACAGACCTGCAGGGACGGAACTATGCATAAGAAGAGGGGGGCTGTGGCCCCCCCCAAAATTTTTTAAAATATTAAATAATATGTGTATATTTCAGATTTTAGAAAATAAGTCCATGAAAAATTATATTTGCCTCTCTCAAGAAAATTATATTTGCCCCCCTCAACTTTGAATCCTAGTTCCGTCCCTGCAGACCTGGAAAGTTATTTCAATTTTTTTTTTAATTTTAAATTCTAATCTCATTAGGTAATAGGTCTAGAGAAGGGAGGCGGTGTTGGATTTATTTTCTTTGGAATCTTGGGTTGAATCAAAGCTTGCATTGATGGGTCTCTCATGCTTAGGTGATGGTGGCAATGTTGCAGAGAGAGGTGAGGTGAGGAAAAGATGAGGAAATTACATAGATTAAGTGGGCTTTTTTTAAACCATAGGTTTAGTAAATTGCCATGTGTCATTTAACATTTCAATTTGAGTTTTTTTTTTTTTAATCTTACATGACGTTATAATTAGTGATTGATGTGGTATGAAAAATTATTTTTTATTATTCCGTTTAACAAATTAGCTTTTTCCATCCAAGAGATAACGATAAGGACCAAATTAATACAATATTAAAAAGATTAGAGACCAAATTAACACAATTAAAAAGTTAGAAACTAAATTAAGATCTGTTACAAAAGATAGGAATCAATTTTGTAATTTATCCTCTTCTTTTTTTTCTTTTTTGGTGCTTAGGTCTGAAACTCTGAATATTAGCTTTTATTGCATGGGCCTTAAAGACAACTAGTTTGGACTTTGGAAGCCCCATAAATCAGTACCGGGTTAGTGATTCAGAAACGGTGGCCAGAATTCAGAGTGTAATTTCTGAGCTATTTCCCATTTTTTGACCTTGTGACTTGTGAGAGAAGTAGAGAACGATACGTATCATGATGTAGTAGTTGTATGTAGTCCACGGTCAAGGCTGAAGAAGAGGCCTAGTCAAAAACCCTATCTATGCTTTCTTATGGCAATTGAGAATTAGGAATCAAATTCAATAGCAACCAAATCCACAATCAAGATACCAAAAATGCTTCAGTGTCTCTCACTCAAATCATCATCATCATCATCAACAACAACTTCCTCTGCTGCACCACCGCCACCGCCGCCGCCGCAGAATTCTCAAGGTAAGATTAATCTGCATCAAGTTTTCTCAACGCACACCACCTGTTTGTCTAAATGCGCTAACCGGTTTTTTCGTTTTTGGTGTACAGGGAATTCCACGGAGGCCGTCTTACCTCAACCCTCACCTACTAACATCAACTTCAGTCGCGAATACACCCTCACTGTCCAAACCAATTCCTTCAGCTTAATGCGTTCCAAAATTCATCATTTGCAATCACAATTACACGAACAAAACGGTGAGATTCACCACCACAGCCACAGCCACAGCCACAACCGTGACCAATTAGCAGAGTTACTTGACCCCAACAAAGAATGCGTAGAAGAGGCACTTCTTCACGCCAAGACTAGCCCCTTCACCACTCTTGTCAAAGACTACTTTGATCATAGCGAAAACACCGCCACTCTCTGCCTTCTCTTACACCTTAGTGTCATTCGCGCACGTGCCCTTTACTCTCCTCTTCAAACCCTCCTTGAAATCCTTAATCTAGAGTCTTCCCTCTCCCAATCCCAATGCAATCACATCTTCAACTTATTAGTTGAATTTGATCGCCTCAACAACCCTTTTCCTTCCCCTGACTCTCACAACTTCAACCAAATGCACCAATGCTATTCCGAGCTCAAACCACAGCTTGCTCGCCGCCTCCGCAAATCCTGCTCTACAATTCGCCTCATCCGCCACGCCACAACTGGGCCTGCCCTCTGTTTCTTCTGCACTGCTGGTGGAGTTGATCACAGAGAAGTTGCCGGCATAGCGCAGCTTGAGGCTGCTACTAGGGGCACTTATAAATTGGACAAGGACCTTGCCACCATTAACTGCCTCGTTGATAGTATCAGAGATGCAGTTGACAATCACAAGTACCTCATTCGCTTTGTACTGGAGAGGGGCAGCGAAAAGCATCCCATACAAGAGGTGATGAAACGCCTCCAAAAAGACCAAGTCAGTTTCCAGCGCAAGCTTGAAGATCTTGAGGAACATATAAACCTATGCTTTATCACCATCAATAAGGCCAGAGCTCTGCTCCTCCAGGAGATCTATCCTCATCAATCTCGTAATTCCCGATGACCCTTTTGCTCACATGAATATTTATTATTTTGTTCTCAATGTGTATATTTTGTTTTGAGTAACATTCTTGCTAATCCTGATAAACAAATAGAGGATTGACTCCCTCTTATGATGTCTGATTGTACTACAACGGCTCTAAAGTTGCCAATCCTTGATCATTTGTGATTATAGATGTTTTAGCTTCACTTCAAAGTTCAAACGCATGAACAATGACACTGAATCATTCTTCATGAAACATTCTCTTTTTTTATCTTCTATTGAATCGTATATGTTGTGTAGAAGCTGATATTTTTTTTTTTTTTTTTTTCTTGAGGAATTAGAGGTCCTTTGTGATGTGATGTGATCATGTTTCTTTGGGGCAATTTCATGTGCAACTCTTTGTCTTTGGCTAGAATTGTGTCCATCAGTTGTATTAGCGTGCAATATTAGCAAAAGACTCTAGCCCTCTTGCTTAAAATTCAATGGCGGCTAGTGATTCTTAGTATTTAAAAGGTGGGCGTGGCACTGCTCAGTCTCCCCTGTGGATCAGAGAACCAAGGTTTGAATCCCCCCTTCCCCATTTGTTATAAGCACATTTATGGTATTTAAATATGGGTATGCCATGATTATGTAAATTTAATTAGTAAAAAAAAGCACATCTAATTTGGTTTTGTGTTTGATAAGAAGTTGGAAATTCTCAGCTTCCCTCAAATGACATAAAAATATTAGAGAAGTTGAATTTCATGAGCTCTGTGGGCCATTATAATGACATAACAAGGTAATTTCATGTTGGTTGTATGCAACTGTTACAGTGAAAATGGTTGTTGTTTTTGTGCTTGATTTTGGGTTGGTTTCCCTGTTGCTGGTACTAATAGTTTCTATTGGCAGCAATGTCAAGAGATTGCAGGCATAGACAAGGAGCTGACTTAGCTGCTAACTCTCATGAAATATTTGTAAACAGTCCAGGCTGAAGCTTCAACTGTGGCTTTAAGGTTACTCTCTTGAACAGAAAAGTCTATTATTCCATCTATATTTTATTTGCTTGTTTGAACCTTTTCATTGATTGACTAATTAATGGAATAAAATTATTAGAAACAAATTAGTTTTTCCCCCCTCAAGCAGGGTAAGGCTAGAATTCTTTAACACTTCGACTTCATAGTCAACATTGATGATCTTCGTAGAGGTTATGCTTTGTGTATTCCAAGATTTCAATTATTTTGTGTATACTTTGGTGGAGTTTTTGCACATTCCATGATGAAGTTCATTGTGAATTCTGTAGTTGCATTGCTATATAAAACTGTATTTTAGCACTTCCTATCTTCTTCTTTTTGAAGTGGGTAGACTAACAGTCTATCCATGTATGCGTAGCCAAGAAATCTCCACATGGTTATCACGCTAATGAATAATTTTGCAGTGACACAATCACAAAGTCTGAAATCATCTTCTCAACTACTAGTTTGTATAACTTATAAACTTATCTAAGAAAAAAAAAGTCTCCCCACCCCCCCCCCCCCCCGCTTTTTTTCTCTCTTTATGAAGGTGCAAAACTGTCAAGAGCTTCTAGTGATATTTTCAACTTCATTGATCTGAGAATGGCTTCATACCATTATCTGGTCTGTGTGTCCTTGTATTGGGAGACAACCAACTATGAGCCTATGTGATTACAGAACACAATCAGATACTTGATAGAAGATATCAGCCAACAACACTCACGAAGGAAGATGCCCAATTGTGATCTCGAACAAAATCAGATACTTCAAATATAATCAAAGTGAGTTGTGGCTATGACCCAAAGAATGGAGGACATTAAGATATCAGGCTGACAAGAAACTTGGAGGAAGATACCAATTTGCCCTATTTGTGACCTTGGAAGATGGCTATTATGAGCTATGATATGAAAGAGATCTGTTTTGCATCAAATATGTCAACTCTGAATTTAATGAATTATTGATCTTTCATAAGAGATATCCAAGTTTTTGTAAGGTTATAAAGAACAGCTCCATTATTTTAAAATGATAACAATGTGTTTGAGACTGTTGTTAACCATTATTGTAAATTTAGAAGTGAAAACTGGGGCTGTTCGCTGACACACTAGTCAGATTTTGGTTTTATTTTAAATTTTGATTTCTGTTTGGTTATTGGTTGCAATTTGTTTGGGGTGGATGGTTCTTTATCAATGATGCTGATTTCTTCTTGAGGAGAAAGATAATAAATAAGAAAATGTTGCATAAGAGTGAAGGAGGGTGATATATCACGAAGTGATAAAGGTGGTTTCAACTTTCAAGTGTCACAATTTCATTGTAATCCTTGGAAATAATCTCAAGTGGTTTCTGTTTCCCACTGTCCCTTTTTACTTTTCTACGCAATGGGATAGTCATTTCCTAGGTTCCTTCCAAATCTCCGCTCTTGTTGTACGCGGTAGACTAAAAGACCTTCCCTTCGTTAAAATATAATCTTTTTGTATTATTTGAGACTTGAAACTCTAATTTTCGAAAGAGCCACAACAAAGAGTCAAAGCTGAAGACTTTTTCTTTAGTCAAATTCTTTTTGGTAAAACTTGGGTGCTCACAAGAAGATGACTATTCCACAATAATAGTACAACAAAGAGTCATAGCTGAAGACTTTTTCTTTAGTCAAATTCTTTTTGGTAAAACTTGGGTGCTCACAAGAAGATGACTATTCCACAATAATAGTACTTGATGGGATAGCAAAAATTACATCTATGGTTCGTTCAGAAGAGTCGTCCATGATCACCAGTTAGCCAAACGGCCAGAACATCTCTGATTTGTCCAGACACCTCGTCCTTGAGTATGGATCAATGGAATAAATCTCAGAGAATCAAATTGTAAGAGTCGTCCATGTGCAAAGTGCATGGACGACCCCAACAGTCGGACAAAGAGTCATCCATAGGCATTGCACATGGACGACCACATAACATTTAGCAAATTCTAGAACGGTTAATCAGCCCATGTTCATCGCCACCAATTCCTCCCAAGTATGTAACTTCCAGCAGCAGTTATAATTTCTATAGCCGTTGAGGAAGTTATGTCCAGATTCCACAAATCTAGGGGAAGTTATTGAACCAATAACCGCCCCAAAGTTCCTTATATAAGGGCTGGTCTGAACCAAGTAAAGGTATGAAATACTGAAATTTTTACTCCCAATACATTGAGAACTTCATTGGTGAGAAGATACTAACTTAGCCATCGGAGGGTATTAGGCCAGTCCACCCCGGTCTCCTCTGACAGCGTGTTCGTTTTTCAGGTCTTCGCTACCACTTTCAGCCCATCGAAGCCGAGTTGTTCAGCCTACTGATTCTGTTCATCATCAGTTGGTGCCTTCTGTGGGGAGCAATTATTTGTGAAAACTTTAAGTTTGACAGTTTATTCTTCTCCGACAAAAGGCTGTATGGTTCGGACTAGATCAAGGGCCACTAGCCCAGGCCACCAAGAGAGTAGGGATGCTTCTAGCCATCCCAACCGAGATCGCCAACCAGCGCCTATCACACAATCTCCTTCCATCCAACACATACAGTCCATGGCAGCCGCCATGGCGGAGTTAACTCGCCAGAATCAAGAGTTAACTAGGGAGATAGAGAGGCAGCGCCGTGAAGGACATGTAGAAGAACAAGCCCAAAGNGGAAGTCGAGCGGGGAGCTTGTAGTCCTTTTGTACGAACTTCAATTCTTTCATAGTGAATTCAGGTTAGCCTTGAGGATCGGTGGGTCAAATCCTCCCCAGGTTTTTACCGTGTGGTTTCCTGGGTGATCATATCTTGTGTTATTTATTTTCCGCTGCTTTATATCTTGATATGATTGTTTGGATTGTTTTAACCTAGAATTGCTTAATTTGACTAAGTAACAACTTGGCTAATTAATCTAGGCTACGCAATCTGTGTGTTTAAGGGGTCTAAATTTCCAACAGCTATCTTCACTGGAGATTTTGGCTTCACTGGAGATTTTGGCTTGTGCAATGCTAGCTACCTTGTGTATTCACAGAATCTGACTTGTTGGGACATTTATTTAGTGTTTTGCTTTCGCATTCGTTTATATCTGATTGAAATATATAGGAAAACAAATTACAAATTAGAATCAGCAGCCAACAGATACTTTACAACTAATGCCCCTGCCTCAATTCAAAGAAAGAACATTATTATTACTTTGAAAAGCAATATTAAAAATAAAAAAGTTAATATGACATTAAATTCTTAATTTAGTAATTTATTCTTCTTCATAAAAATTTGTATAATAAGAAATTAAATTTGGGATAATTACCTAATAACATCGCTTACGTAAGACGTACTTGGTGTTTAATCTAACTATTAAGAATATTTGAGTCATTAGTGGAACTTTAACAGCTTATTCATTCAAAATATCCTTAACAGATAATATATATATATATATATATAATGAATATACAAATGTTTAATGAGTTTTCTTTCAAAAAAATATCATTTAACCACCCCGCACTATTGGTGTGATGATTACTTCATAAGTAAAAAGTTTTTGTGAGGTGCGGGGGGACAAGAGCCAGGGTTCAAGTCTCTAGAAGGAAACTTCACACACATATATACCTAGATTAGGTTACAGTACGTAAGATTGAATTTAATCAATCATCTTGTTGGCTTTATTCCGTGCCAAATTTGCTTCTAATTAATTCAGCATTTAGAAACCCTGTATTTATGTGGGAATCTTGTAAGGGTAGTGTGTGAGAGAGTGTGAAGAAATGCTCAAAAATGTGCAGTGAAGTAGGGACTCGCGACTAGATCTCGCGGGTGGCTCACGATTGGCAAGCCACCAGAAGATGCGCACAAGTGAAGCATGTAGAAAAGCTGAATCGTCATGCTAGCTATAGCACTACAGGACAAAAAGTCCAGACTGGCCATTCAGTTAGCTCGTGGCTTGAACTCGTGACTTAATCAAGTCGCGAGGTAAAGTCGCTAGCCAGCTCTGTTTTGAAAAAATGGTTGTTCACATTCCAAACACCCACCACTATATATAGACCCTTATACCCACGAAATGTAGAGAGTTTCCATAGAGAATTTTGAGAGAGAAACCTTAGAGAAAAACAAGATTGACTCATCCACAATATTTACATAGAAACTCTTCAAATTCCTTTACTCTCGCCCTCTCCATTGTTAAATCCTTGAGAGGTTCTTACTGAAATCCTTTTCTCACCATACCCACATTTGTGAGAAGGCTTTTCGGTACTTTGGGAAGCATTTAGGAAGGGACCAATGGTTATTGGTTAATGCTATGGGCTATAGCAAAATCCGGTCAGTTAAAGAAGCAAAGGTTCAACGCAATCTCGTTGGAGCAAGAAGCTTGAAGGGCTTAGGTACATTGGGTAGATTAGGCTTGGAGGGTTTTCTGCTATTCATGTATCCCAACTTCATTCTTTAGTGGATTATTGACCACTTGGAGGGCGGTGGAGAGGTTTTACGCTGAGGGCTTTGGTTTCCTCTCCGATAACACATTGCTGTGTTGTCTTTGTGTTTGCATCTCTCTTCCCTTAATTTTTGCCATTTAATTTTTGCTGTGGATGTGATTTTAATTGGTTTATATTGTTTATCAATTCTGTTATTAGCTTATGTTCATGTTCCGCACATTTATTGTTTGATTATAAATTTGAATTGGTAATTTGTAATTGAGGGTCTAAATGTTCATAGTGTTTTACACGCTATTTGAATAATCAGAATAGAATTTCTGCCCTCAATTACCAAAACTCTCTTTCCCTAGAAGGAACGGAAAGTGAGGTTTTGGGGGGCTATTGTGGAAGGACGAGAATCCGAGAATATAGACAAATAGACTAAGGAGAATGTCAGGAGTATGAACCTTGAAAAACACTAATATAACATCCTCAAGAAAATATGAGTAACCCATGCAGGTACAGGGAGACTATAACGCCTAAGGACCCTGAGGATACTGACATGCCCTCGGGAGACCGAGAACAAGGCTAAAGGCTGTAGGATGCAAACCAAGGATGAGGAGGAAGCCTTATCATCAAGCTAGGAAGGAAGGAGAGAGGACAGAAAAAACATCCATTATCTCCACATTTAATACTCTGCATCTATTTAGCTTGTTGCATTAATGAAGAAATGACCTTTGAACAGTATCATCACAGCTCATGGCCCAGTGTGGAAGCCTTCTAGTAAGGCCCTGATGGGACAAGTATCAAGGGAATTGAATCCTAACCCTCCAAATGTAGGGTTCAGGTACACCTTAGTTGATTATATAAGGTTGAGAAGCCCCTAGAAGAAGGGGATTCACTTTTTAGAAATACAAAACCATTTGCAGTCACTAACTCAGAATAAATCCAAGGAGCTCAATATAGGCCCTTCGAGGCTTTTTCTTATCTATGTGCACATGTTTACACTTTGACTCAATTAAATCAACCCTAGTTAAATCTTTTCCTCTTGTTAAAGGTGTTCAAAGTTGATTAAGCATCCCATCTCTTCAAAATTAATTGTGTGAGCAAAAGTAACAAGTTTTGACTAAAGATTGACTTGTCTCATTTTTGCCCGCCACAATATATATATATATATATATATATAAATATAAATATAAATAGATGATGAATACAATGATGACACATGCATGTCCTTTTGTGAAAGCATACGATAATGATAGATGTCAAAACTCTCTTCATTGTCATTTGAATCTCTTAATATGCTATTATTATTTATTTCCTACTATAATATGAAATAATAATGACAAATTATTCTCCTAAACATTTCATAGTATGGGTCATGGGCGGATACCCATTCTCAAACTATTATGACTCTACTAAAAATTTTAAATTATTATGATTTGCAAATATGTCCATGAATCCAAATGTATGGTTCTAATGATCTTTTTTTTTGGTAGAAAGGATAATAATGCATTAAACAGAAGAAGAACTACATGACACGCTTATAAAAATTAAAAAAAAAAAAATAAATTCATTTTCTTTGTTTGTATCTAATAAAAATTTAAATTCTAGGATTATTAAAATTTGTCTTAGGTACTTTTGCACAACTTTTATCTTTGTAGCTAAGTTTCTATTGCTTAATGCCATATGTGATTTTTTTCTTCTCTTTTTAAAGCCTCCATGTGTGATTTTCAAGAAGCCAATATTTTTTTCCACATTGCCTATATGATTTCGAAATTCATATAATACAACCAAATACCAATAGTTCATGTGAGTTAATTCTTAAAGAAATAAAGAAGTACAATCCACTTGCAGCCAAAGAAGAACAAATGCAATATTGTTCAATTAATAATTGGAGAGAAAATTAAAACACCACACAAAATGTTTTTAAAAAATTAATTAACAATTAAGTATGTCATGTGACAACATTCCAAAAGTTATGTAACTGACGTAACTGACAAGAGGGAATAACAAAAGGGTTGTTCAATTTTATTTTTTTTTGTTTTTTGGATACAAGAAAGAAATTCTTCTCTAGCCTAATTTAAGTGTATATGTGTGTAAAGCTCCCTCCTGAAGTCTAGATGAGATCAAATATTAAATATATATATATATATATATGTATATATTAACTTCTGTTTGTTATATGAATTATACCTTTATTGTTCAATGAGTTTTATTTTTGTGTAAATATATTTCATAAATTTTGAAAAAATATATTAAATACATTTTCGTGATATTATTTCATTTTCATTTATAAAAAGTCCATTAAATATAATAGAAAATCTAAATTGAGTTTGACAAATATGTTTGCTAAGTACTTTTCAAAGGAGCATGAAATTTCATTTCATTTCATTCATATATTCACAAATAAATAAAAGGAGTGAATTAAAGTATGAAAACTAGACGAATATGCTAAAAACGAAAGCTTGTTGGTAACTGCAGCTTACCTTGACATCCAGTGGAAAGATAAGAATTTCCTTGGTATCCTTTAAGGCAATAATAATATTCGGCCCCGTAATCTGTAGGATACCCTTCTGAGTTCCGTCTACGCAGCTCTTTTGGATCCAAGGTAATAAACTCAGATGCTGTCCACTCCAGCACCACAGGAACGTATTCCAAAAACTGCACATAGTAAGAGAGATCTTGTAAGGTTGAATTTTATCAACTATCTTGTTGGCTTTATTCCATGCCAATTTGTTTGTATTTTAACACTTAGTAATCCTGTATTTAGGTGAGATTCATGTAAGGGTAGTGTGTGAGAAAGTGTGAAGAAATGCTCAAAATTGTGCAAAGAAGCAGGGATTCGCGGCTAGAACTTACGGCTGACTTGCGACTGGCAAGCCACCAAATGCAGCACACGTGAGAAGCATGCGGGGAGGTGAAGGGTCACGCCAATTGTCGCACTACAGGACAAAAGTCCCAGGCTGGCCAGGCCGTTAACTCTAGACTTAGACCAGTTGTGAGGCCAAGCCGCTAACTTGCCCTGTTTAGGAAAAATGGACTCTTCGCATTCCTTTCTCACCCCACTATATATAGACTCTTATACCCACGAAATGTAGAGAGCTTTTAGAGAGAATTTTGTGAGAGAAACCCTAGGGAAAAACAAGATTGCCTCATCCTCAATCTTTACTAAGAAACTCTTCAAATTCCTCCACTCTCTTCCTCTCCATTGATACATCCTTGAGAGATTCTTGACCAAATCCTTTTCTCACCACACCCATGTCTGTGAGAAGGTCTTTTGGTGCTAAGGGAAGTAGTTTGGAAGGGACCAATGGCTATTGGTTGATGCTATGGGCTATAGCGGAATTCGGTAAGCTAGAAAAGAAAAAGGTTTGGCACAACCTCGTTGGAGCAAGAAGCTTGGAGGGCTTAGGTACCTGGGTAGATTAGGCTTGGAGGGTCTATTGCTGTTCATGTATCCCAACTACATTTTCTAGTGGATTATTGACCACTTAGAGGGCGGCGGAGAGGTTTTACGCCGAGGGATTCGGTTTCCTCTTCGATAACACATCGCGTGTTGTCCTTGTGTTTGCATTTCTCTTCCCTTTATCTTGACCTTTTTATTTTCTGCTGTGGATGTGATTATAATTGGCTTAGATTGTTTATCAATTCTGTGTTTGGCTTATTTTCATGTTCCGCACATTAATTGTTTGATAATAAGCTTGAATTGGTAATTTGTAATTTGGGGTCTAAACGTTCAAGAGTGTTTTCAACACTAATTGAACTTTCATTTAGTATCAGAGCGGGTACACTTGTTGTGGTTTAAATACCTAAGTGTGATCCCTGACCCCCTTTGAGATGGATAGGTCTCAATCTTTAAATGTGCCAACATTTTTTGATGGTAATAATTATGCATTTTGGAAAGTCCGAATGAGAGCATTTTTGTGTTCTATTTATGATGCTGTGTGGGATGCAGTTGAAGTTGGTTGGACTAGGCCAGAGGCTGCTAAATCCACTTGGGATAAGGCAGCTTTCGCCGTGGCTAATGCAAATAGCAAAGCCTTGAATGCCATTTTCTGTGATGTCTCTCTAGAAGAATTTCACAAGATTTTACATATCACCATTGCTAAGGAAGCATGGGAAATTCTAGAGACAACTTATGAAGGGACTAAGAAGGTGAAGGACACCAAACTCCAGATGCTGACCACTCGCTTTGAGGAGCTAAAGATGAGTGAGGATGAGTCCTTTGACTCTTTTTACAGTAAGCTGAACAAGGTGGGTGTTGGCAAATTCAATTTGGGGGAAAAGACGGAGGATTCTAAAGTTGTAAGGAAGATCCTTTTGTCACTACCAGAAAGTTTTTGTGCCAAAGTAACAGCCATTGAAGAGAGCAAGGATCTTGACGACATTAAAGTTCAAGAGCTGGTCGGTTCATTGTAGATGTATGAATTGTCACTGCCCACGCAGAAGAAGAGCAAATCTCTTGCTCTTAAAACAATTGATGAGAGAATGGTATCTCATGACACTTCGGAAGAGGATGCAGTAGATAAAGATGTGGCGTACCTTGTAAAGAACTTCTGAAAATTTTTGAAACTAAAAAACGGTGGAAAATTTGGTGACAAAGGAAAATTTTAGAGTTCCGGGAAGGAGAAGAAACAATTCCAAAGGAAAGATAGTAGAGATTCCCAATCTTCTCAAGGAATCACATGCTTCGAGTCTAATGGACAGGGACACTTCAAAAAGGAATGTCCCAACTATTTGAAGTCGAAAGGAGAGGTCTATGCTACTACTTTGAGTGATTCGGATTCATCAAACTCTGACTCTGAAGAGAGCTGCGACGGAGAAGGAAATTACTCTGCATTCATGACCATTGCACATGTGGAATTCTCAGATGATTTGGGTTCACTTGTGAAGGAGCTTGATGAGCATTCTGATTTGGAATCTATTGGGATTGTGGATGAATCGGAAGCTAAAAAGGATGAAGATACATCTGGTCTTCAAGAGAATTACGCCTTACTCCTTGAGAAATCGGGTGAGTATGCAAAGGTGGCAAAGGCGGCTATGAAGAAGATGAAGAAATCTGAGGAAAATTACAAAAGTCTGCTGGTACAATACAAGGAGGCAAAGTGTGAGATTGAAACACTTAATGGTGAGCTATCAGAAGCTTACACAAAAGTGAGATTTCTTGAGCAAGAGGTAGTGCAAGCTCATTCCAAGATAGATAGGGTCTCCTCCAATAAGCTAGATGATGTTATTTCATCTCAAAAACATGCCTCAGACAAGTCCGGGTTGGGATATACTGGAGGAAGTAGCTCATCAGCCAATGTCACCAAAGAAGTGAAGTTTGTGAAGGCCAAAGAGACGGTTGTAGAAGAGCCTATTCCTGAGAAAGTTAAGGTTGAAAAGAAGAAGAAGGTAGTCGATCAACGGGTGTTTAATAAGTCCCGTAATCAATCAGAAGCCAAATTTGAAGCTAGAGGAATACCTCTTCCAAGATCACAACGGGTGCCTAGATCAAACCATTTTTGTCATTTCTGCAGATTGTAAGGACATACAAAACCCAACTGTTACAAGCTGAAAGCATTGAACAATGCTAGTGCTTCTTGGTCACGAGGAAGGAGAAATAACGAGAGGTCTTAGGGTGGTGAGCGACCAAGAAGTTAGAATCATGATTCAGGAATGATGGACGTGATGAAGATAATCGGTGCTTTCACCAATTACTTGGAAAGCTTCACATAAAGGTTTGAAAGTCTTAACTCTCGTACCCAATCCGTTAAGGATATCACCCCAAACGCACATAACGTGTGGGTGACAAAGGGTACTCATGCATAAGCATTATAACATATCCATGCATTAATACTTCCCATATTTGTGAATATGCTTGGTTGTGTGCTTCTTTGCAGTTTTTGTTGTTTGTGTGTCTATTTTTTTTGTTTCAAATGTTTTTACATTATTTTTTTTTGTTGATTTTGATCAATATTTTATTACTTTTATGTCAAAAATCCAAAAACACAAAAAAAGTAGAAAATCTTAAAAAGTTTGATCGGCATTGTTGAGTTTTGTCTCAAAGCACGTTTTGCCTTGTACCTTTGTACTAATGGCCTCGTGCATCTACAAGCTTAGCTTGTTTCTTATGCACTCATATCATTGTGGAAGAAATTCTGAAATCTATGTGACTGTTGTAAATAGATCTTCAACATGAAATGTAGGGTACATAAGATTGAATAAAAATACAATCAAATTTGTCACAGAATTAAAGCCAACATAAAATAGTTGTAAATTACAACTTTACAATCCCCCTCTTTGGCTATTCTATGACAAAACCCCTAAAACAGACTCTAGACTTAAATGTGAGTTTGGGAACAGTGGCAAAATTCACTTACACCTTATCTAGAAGCTATGAAGCACTTGCATGTATATACCTGTAACCTAAAACACTCGCATACAAACAAAACTTTCACTAAGCTTATGACATATTGAATACATGGTATGTACATGAGTAAGTAAAGTGTGATCAATTTAATAAACACTATAGAACAATTAAGCATATCTTGATCCTACAAGAACAGTCATTAAAGAATGACTACAATGATCATTTAGCCAGTAAACAATCATCTAGACATGCAATGCAATAAAGACCAACATGAGGATCAATTGCATGTCCAACACATAACCAATGCAAAATACAAGGAGTATTTGCATCAAGGACACAAAATCCTACTAGGGTACAAGTGTGTAGTACTCAAGATATTTTAGCAACATCTAAAAGTACTAAAAACGATACTACAAAGCAATGAAATAAGCAAAAGTACTGAATATTAAGCTAAAAATAAAAAAAAAAGTACTTAAGATTTAAAAGAAAGCAATAAAACAATCCAAGAGTTATAAACACTAATAAAGTTTAAACCAAACATCGAAACGCTAAACCGCCAATAATGAACCAATAGCTATAACTATGCTCTACTCCCCCTCAACTGTGCATACTCCCTCTCAAAATTTTCTCCTCCTTTTTGATTGTAATGGCCAAAGAGGCTAGAATTGCTTGGACTCTGAATCGGATCCCTGCGCCATTGATATATCCTCAATCTGAGAAGATAATGCAATAATCTGACCCTGGATGTATGCAAACTGGTTCGCTATGTGCTACACATGGGAGTCGAGCATGGTATACATTTGCTCTACCCTAGCAATAAGGCGATAAAGACGATCAGGTCCCCGTGCTTGTGCTTGAGAGGATGGTGGAGCAGAACTTTCTAGTGTTGAGGTGAATCTGTCAATCTCCTCCTCAACATCTCCACCCTTTTCCTCAACATGATCCCTTGGTATTTGTGAGACGCCGGTCTTGATCCAGTGATGTGAGCTTTACTCCTAGTCACAGTGTTAGCACCTTTGTACTATTGTGAGGCCGCTCGGAAGTTTGAGCCTTGTCTTTGCAATAAGGCCCATGATGAGAGTAGGGAATGGCATGATAGTTCTAGAGTTCCTCTTTTCAATGCTCTTGGTCAGGAGATGTAAGATGTGTCCACAAATGTCAATCTCTTTATGTGTGAAGAGATCGTATAAGAAAATTGTTGTCGAAGAGGACAATGTCGTCAAGTTGGTAATTGGATACAAATTTTGGATCATGACATATGCTAGAGTCCTCATTTCTGGTTTAAATCGAATGGTGTTCATTGACTTCTTGTTTAGAGTACCACCAAGAAGCCTCACCATTGGCTCAAGAGTGTCTAATCGATCATCATACTAAACGGTAATCTACTAAGAAGGTGGACGAACTTCGAGGAATTCTTCAATTGATTCCCTTGTAATCAAAAATTCCTTGTGTCTCACCCAGCAGTTAATATGATCTCCATCCACACTAGCATTGGAATAGAACTCTTTGATGATTTCTGAGTACACATTTCCACTCAGATTCAGTAGCATCATCCATGTCCTCTCCTTGAACACATCAGGAATGCAAATGTCCTCAAGAGTCTCCATTCTAACAACCCTTTCCATAATGATTGTGGCTCATTTCTAGCATTCGTTATAAGCCATGTCTGCCTCAATGGACTTGAAGTTGTCAGAGTCCGTACGAGGACACTTGGAGGATTTCTTGGTAGTTGAATGTTTGGTGGGAGACATCTGCACAAGGAGACACAAAACAGAAAAGAAACAGGTGCAAAAACACAAAAACGGAACACAAACTTGATTAGTGACAAGTTAGTTCAAACATAAGCACAACACTTAAAACAGAACACAACAATGTTAAATCAACATGCTATGAGTGCTAAAAACATGTAATAAGCATTAAAAAGCATTAAAATAGCGACTGTGCATGTGTGTGCAGCTAGTGTGCATGTGGTGTGCATAAGGTGTGCCTAGGAGATGCATGACAAGGCATGGATAGGAACAAGTTAGGCAAAGTGTGTAAAACACACACCCAATGATCAAAACATGTTAAACAAGTTCAATCAAGGGTAACCCCAAAAATTGGAACTCATTGGAGTCCAAACCAACTCAAAAATGCCACTTGAGCATTTTATCAAACACATGGAATGCAACACTACACTACACATATGGGCAATATGCCTAAATACAAGATCAAAATGCCACAAGGGGCCAACACATATACAAACAAGTCAAATGGGACATAGCCCAATCAAAATTTTGATTTTTTTTTTTTTTTGCCCAAAATCAATAAACCCAACCCTTTTTCGAAAACCCCCAATTCAAGACAAACCTAGAAATTTTTCTGCATAATCTAATAAAAAAGTGAAAAGATTGTTAAGAAACATACCTTTGAAGTGATTTTGCAGAGATTTGAACTTGAAATTGATTGGTTTTTAGTGAAAGTCAATTTGGGTTAGAGAGAGGGTTAAGTGAGGCAAAGGGAGGGAACTCAAGGGTGTTTTAAAAATTTGTCACATCATCCCTATAAATTTGAAAACACGCATTTTTTGTGGGTTAGATACTCACGAAACTACTCGCAAAAAACACATCTGAAGCACAAAGCTTTTTGTGGGTAGCCTTTAGTCACGAGACAGTCACGAAAGTCTCTGTCTGAGATTTTGTGTTTTCTAGTTTTTGTCGTAACCTCTTTTCGCAGGAAGAGCTTAGTCGCGAGCTTCTCTCGAAAATGCCTCTAAACAAGTTTTTTGAAGAACAACAAAAAAATATATTTTGAAACAAAAACTTAAACCACAAAAGTATAAAAACACTTTCAAAAATATATAAAATACTCAAAAACCTTTTTGGATTTGATCGACAAGCAATTGAGCATACACATCACATTTGATCATGTACAATCACACAAATGAAATAAGCATTTGTTGAACATAAGTCTTGTGTATTGTGTGTGAGTATCAAATGTGGAGTAGTCCTTAGTCCAGAATGAAGCTTCAATGATCAATTCAATCAAGTCATACACAATCGGTACTAAGTCAAGTGATTTATCTCAATTATAGAAATGAACATATGTGACCTCCCACAAGAAAATGATTACAAATCTTATAAGCTTTTCATTTGGCTTCTATACAAATCATACCATTTGATCATTTTTGAACAATACATCTTATTTTGAGATCGGTGCTTGAAATTTTCGATATTGTAATATTGAGAATAATCCTTTGGCTTTTTAAGCACCATACATTTCAATAAAAAGTTGCTTTCCCTTTTTTCTAGTCAAATACTAGTATGTGTAACGGCTTTTGTAGCTCATTATCTCTTTTCATTTTGAGATTTACATTTGTTGAGCTCTTTAAGCAAAAATGTAAAAAAAAAAAAAAATTAAAGGTGGGAAGAGATATAGGTACAAGTCTATGCAAGTATCAAGACTATCAAGACTTTTGACCAATCATTCATGACAAGTTGAAGATCTATTTACAACAATCACACATAGTTTTCAAGATTTTTCCCACAAAGATATATGTGCATACAAAACAAGTTAAGCTCGTAAATGCACTACGCATTAGTACAAAGGTACTAGGCCAAACTCACATGTGATATACACAACTGAAATGATCAAACTTTTTGAAGATTTTTCAATTTTTATGGGTTTTTGAATTTTTCAACACACTAAAAAACAGAACAAGTAAAGTAAGATCAACAGATAAAAACAACAAGTATAAAAAAAAAAAAAAAAAAAAAAAACTTGTAAAAGAAACATGCTATAAACTAGAAGCAATGACATATGAGAATTATGTATGTCATGATGCATGAACCTATGACCCTAAATATCGGAAGTACTAAATCATGGGTATAGTGAGTGATTATGCATAAGTACCCTTCCTCACCCACTCTTTACGAGTGTTTTGGGTGAAAGCCTTAGATGGTGAGGTACGTCCAACATAACTTTCAAACCTCGGAGTGAAGCTAGCAAGGCATAGTGATATGTTCTTTAACATTTCCATAACGTCTCCAATGAGATGTCCCTCACTATCTCCCTTAGCTTATGCTCCCTTTGGTATTCTCTTTGAAATTTCTTGGCCATGCATTGAATCAGCCTTCTTGAGTGCATGAAGCTTGAAAAAATTCGGCCTTATGTGCCCTTGTACGCCACAATGATGACACACATGCTTCACTTGAGGCCCCCTTTGATTTTTACGTAATGACTTCCTCTTTTCCCTTGGGTTTGCACCAATGGTTCTTTTTACAGCAGTAGGGGTCTCAATCTCAGGGTTTACTTCTTTGAGTTTCTCGTCATTCTTGGTTGATACGAACCTTGCTTCCTTTTTGGTTTCACTGCTAGAACTTCCTTCTTCGGTATAGCACAAACTGGTCTTATCATGTGAAGATTTTTGAGAGGACAACACGTTGTCAAGTTTCTTGGTGGAGATACGCTCAACCTTGACATTAGCTTGAATAATTTCAAGTTCAAGAAATTTGATCTTAGAGTAAGCTTCAACCAACTCTCCCTTAAGTCCTTCTACTTTACACTTCGCTTCCTTGAGTTGCACAAGTATACACCTATGCTTTTCTTCAACCTTTTTCATCTTTTTCATAGTAAGGTTCACAACTTTGGCATATTTGCCATAATTTTCCAGTAGAGAATCATATGCTTCTTGAAGGTTGTTCTCCCCTTCATTTTGACATACGTCTTCATCTTCCAATTCTTCAACTTCCTCATCCTTGGTAAGATTACCAAGTTCATCAACCAATTTGCTCAAATCATCCTTTAAATCAACGGAGGCAATTGCCATGAAGGCCCTATAATTTCCTTCATTGTCACATTCTCCCTCTGTATCTGAATTTGAGCTTTCAGAATCGCTAAGGTTAGTGGCAAACACTTTACCCTTCCCTCTCAAATAGTTAGGAAATTCCTTCTTGAGATGTCCATGACCATTGCATTTTTTGCACACGATTCCTTGAGGGGATTGAGAATCCTTCCCATCTCTCTTCTTGAACTCCTTCCTGTCAGAAAAATTTCCTTTGCTAAATGACTTCCCACTATTTTTCATCTTCAAAAATTTGCAGAAGTTCTTTGCAAGGAATGCTACCTCCTTCTCCACACCATCTTCTTCGAAGGAGTCATCCATTCTCACGGTGATGGTTTTGAGAGCAAGTGATTTGCTCAACTTGTGGGAAGGTAGTCCAAGCTCATATGTTTGGAGAGATCCAATGAGTTCTTGGATCTTGCTCTTATCCAAATCTTTACTCTCTTCTATAGCTGTGACCTTCGCACGGAAGTTGTCCAATAAGGACCTCAAAATCTTTCTCACCACCTTGGCATCCTCAATCTTCTCTCTGAGATTGAGCTTAGCAATTATAATTTCGTTGAGCTTGCCATAGAATGAATCAAATGATTCATTGTCACCCATCTCGAGCTCTTTAAATCTGGTGGTAAGCATCTGGAGTTTTGTGTCCTTAACTTTCTTGGTACCCTCATAAGTAGTCTCAAGAATAGTCCAAGCTTCCTTAGCAGTCTTCACATGTGATATCCTATGAAATTCATTAGTAGACACACCACAAAATATAGCGTTAATAGCTTTACTATTTGCATTTTCCANTTGTAAATTGATGGTGAACACATAATGCTGTATTAGTTTATTGTGCAATTTGCCAATGGGTCTCAGTTGCTTTTACGCATTTGATTAATGCTTTTGGGGAGGAAACTATGAGCAAATGTTGAAGAAGCTATGAGCAAGTGTTAATTTTTATTTTAGCGATTCTTGGTTTTATGGTAGTTTTTTGATATGATGGGTGAACACATAATGCTGAATACATTCTTTCTGCAATTTGCTAATTGGGCTTTGGTTAATTTTGCGTATTTGATTAATGTTCTTGAAAAAACTATGAGGTATGTGGCCAATTCATAATGTTTGTATACTATGGTTAGTTTGTATACCTGATTGCGTAATAGTATATTCTGATTTACCATAAAAATTTGTTCGTAACTTATATGATAAAGGGTCTTTAAACAGCTTATTGTCATCTATGGTTTGGTGGTGGAGTTGAAAGGTTTTGATGGGGGTAGTGTGGTGATGGTGTGTTTGGTTGTACCAAAGATGATTCGACTATGGAGGAGGCTTGATCTTTTTGGTTCCGCTGGTGGTTGGAGCACTAGTCATCTAGTGGTATAGATGTATTTGGTAGAATAGAAGTTGAACTAGCCATTAATTAATTGCAGAGAGAGAGAGAGAGAGAGATCAATGAAATGGGATGCGTTTATTTATCTATCTCTGAGTTTTTTTTTTGTTGTGTTGAATTTTTTATGTGGGAGTAAGTTTTATATAGACAATTGGGGATGAGAGAGAGTGAGTTTGGATCAAGAGTTTTTAGACTCAATAAGGAGTTTTTGTAAAACCTATTGTTTACACACCTTGCACGTTAACTTTTTACAGATGAATGAATAGGAAAAAAGCCATTTCACCATCATAAGACCTACCACACACACAATCATATATGTTAACAAATGAACACTTTCTTCAATTTCTTCTATTTGATAGGGTTTGGGCTGATTTAAGTTATTGTTTGAAATTGTGATGGTGGCTTGAGTTATTCAGGAAATGTGAAAAGCAATAAGTCTTGTTTTCAATGGGCAATCTTGTAGCACAAGAAATTTAGACAGAAAAATGGCCTAATCAACTTACTATAAGACTTATACTCCCTGAACTAAAACTTAGGACTAGGTCCTAGGAAGCTAGGAATTTGTATCAAACACAGTATACATCCCAAGACTAATAGCAAGATAGAATAAAATTTCTTGTAGAATTATCTCATCTCATACAAAGATTACAATAGGAAAAATTGTGAGGTTGATAGCATTTTGCTTTAAAAGTCTGAATGATTGTGCACATTGGATAAATATGAATGTTTGAGTCTAGTGAATCAGTCATGTTGTTGCTTATTTTCTATACTATATTAGTTATTCAATTTCTTCTTTTTAGTTTGTGTATATGTGTGTGTTTGTGAACTATAAAGTCAAATTGCTTTCTTGCTTTCTTTTTAGTTTGTGTATATATGTGTATGTTTGTGTGTGTGTGTGTGTGCGTGTGTGTGTTTGTGTATATTAGTTACATTACTCTCCTATGTCAACCAGTTACACTTCCTTACTCTACCTCTTATTCTCTTGCTCATCTTTATTTTTTGATTGTTATGCAAACTAGAAGCTTTTAGTTTGTACAGTAAAATCAACTATATGTAGGGTCTATAATAGAATTTTGATTGAATAACTTCAAATTCTGGATGATGCATCATTAGAATTTTCATGTTGAAGTTTGATTTTGCGCACCTATGCACATTTTATTTTTCCATTATTTGGAAATGAAACAAGTACCTCCTCTTAGCTGTGCTAAAGAAGGTTTTTTATTTATTTATTTATTTATTTATTTTGGAAGTGTTCAACAACAACAACAACAAAAAATATTATTGAAAGTTGCTGATGTACACTATCATTTTTGAGTTCCTTCTTTGAAAGATTGGGGTTCAATTTTTAAGGGGTTGAAGGTTTTGAATTTTGGTTGTTAGAGTATATGGAACATGGTTGAGAATTCTATTGGAAATATAAAACTGTTGGGATAAGAGAATTACTTTCTATTCACAAGTTGGAGATTCTTCTGGGCTTGTTTTTTGGCTTTTTTAGTGGATTTTTTTTGCTGTTTCTAGGTTTTTTTCTAGTATGATTTATAGAGGGTAATTTGAGGGTCTTTGTGAGGTTTTTTAGTAGAGTTTTGGATAATTTGCAGGGATGTTTTGCTAGTTTTTGGTGGTGTTTAGAGCTAGCTTTGCAGTGGGGTTTTAACTGAGCTCTTGGCTAGGTTTCATTGACTGTTTGTTGATAGGCCACAATCTGAATGACCCCTTGTGATTATACCAATTAATTAATTAGCCAAGTTATTAATTAATCAATTAATCATGCAATTGCGTGGAAGCACAAACAAATCACCAAAAACTAAATATGTAGCGGAAATTAAATAACACGGTGATTTGTTTACGAATGGGGGAAACCCTTACGGCAAAAACCCCACCAGGTGATTTTCAGGTCACCACTCCCAAAACTCCACTATTATCAAATCAAGCGGTTACAAGTAAAGGAATCCCAAGTACCTTACTAACTTACAGTTGAACCCTTACCCCAATACCCAATTGGACTTGATCTGTAGTGACAGTTCCCACATTTGATGCACGGCTCCCAAGTACGTGACTAACCAATGCGCGGATCCCAGTACGCGACTTCAAAACACCAACTAAGGAGGAGAGGTTGGTTGCAAAGTTCTTCAGTTCATCCTATATGATGAATAACAGGAAGATGCTTGGTTACAAAACCCTTTAGTGCAAATACACAACAACTTCTTCAGAGAAGATGAACTAGGTCAAGAACTTCGTCTTTTGATCACAATTTGCTTGAACAGAGATTGCTCAATGCTTTTGCAACTTGTGTACCAGTTGACGACTCTTAAAACAATCCTTTTATATGTTTAGGGTTAGAAGAAAAGAAGGCCCAAAAGCATATTCACGGATCCCAAGAAAATTAGATTAGAAAATCTGAAATTATAAATCTCGACAGATAGCAGGTGTCGAGGTAGCTATCGAGCAGGTGTCGAGCTTTAATGAAATTGCACTTCAGCTTGCTTTTTCTTGGACAGACTTGATGACTTCAACACTTGACCTTAAAACCTTGTTTCTTGAAGTATTAAAAACACCTAGAACTACCCAATTACAAGTAGAGTGCGTTTTGTCAAAGGATTAGCCAATTTACATAAATAAGTGACATATGTTTTTAACAGGTGAAAACACAATATGTCCTAACATTTGTGATTAATTTTCTGGCTTTTGGGATTTGCTATTATAAATTAGTAGATTTCAATAGTTAACTCACTGGTTGTTTAATTATGTTAACTCACTGCTTGTCTTTTTTTTTTGGTTAATAGAAAAATGCAAAAGCGGGTGCTTATAAAAACACAACTATTGACAATTGGGAAGACATTGAGATCTTGTGTGGGAGGGATAGAGCTACTAGCATTGGTGTAGAACATATGGATGATGCAGTTGAAGTTACAGCTAAGGAAGGAGAAAATGAGGTGAATTCTCCCATTGCACAACATTTATGTCAATAGTCGTTATCAACAAGTTCTGCAGCTGAGCCTTACCAAATAAAAAATGGAGTAGGAAAGATCCATTAGTTGAAGTTGTTGCAAATATTAGTTCCACTCTTAAGGAGTATGTTCCTCACTTTTAATTGTTAAGAACTTTAGAATAATTTTTTAATTGGATATTTTGAATGTTGTGAAAAAAACCCATGCATTTGGGTTCTCTCTATGTTGATATAGAACATTTTAGTTGTCAATAGTTTTTTCTGAGAAAGTAGTTGTCAATAGTTGGCAAGACGTTTCATCTTGACAATTGGATTATCAATGGGTTTTTCATTACCTCATGTATTTATTAATTGAATTATCAATGGCTTCTTCATTACCTTATGTATTTATTAAAATTGTTACTAAAATTAAAATGTAGAAGGATTAAGAAAATTAATAATTAAAAAATATATTTTATTGATCTTAAATCCAAATCCAAATTCAAATCCAAATTTAGGTATCCAAACAATGGAATTTTAAATGATGAATTTCAAACCCTTCATTGTTTAAAATGACCCAAACAAGGAATTTTTAAATCAATGGATTTCAAATCAAGGCATTTCAAATCAATGAATTTTAAATCCAAATCCAAATCCAATGTTGTCATCCAAACACAACCTTAAGCACTCACATCCATTAATCTATACTGGCACAGCTTCAGCATTTCAACGAAAGATCAATGCAGTAGTCTGCAATGAACGCCAATTAAGATTGAATCAGGATATTAAGAAACCAACTGGAAACTCTATACCAACCATAGTTCTATCTCCATCCCAAAAATAATAACAGGTTTATATTCTTGATTTAGGCTGTAAAATTCCCAAATCCCTAAGATATTTTCCAAAGCAATCCTCGGTAACTTTCCAAACTCGAAAGATATCCAGCACAAAGAATCACAGAAGGGGAAAGTGCCCTCATTAACTTCTCCATGTAAATTGCTTTGCTTGCTTTTCAATTTTAAATGACTGCTCTATTTTGGCAATCAAATATTATGTCCCAAATAATTCATTTGGAGACTACCTGCCAAATATTGTATGTATCACAAACAATCCACAAAATTTTGTCAAGCATAAAGAAATCTTAACTTAAAGCTCCACTTACCGCTTTAGGTCTCTTGTACAAGGCCTCCACTCCACAAACCTATGGAGACTCCTTTTGTCTGATTTCTCTCTACATGCACAAATTCATGTATCAGGAAAACAAAACAAAATAACCACAAAAGGAAAATTCAACCTCCAATCAAATGCTAACAAAACTGAGAAAAAGATTTTGAAATATGTCCTATCCTACTTATTGGTTTCCAAAATTTACAACTTGCTCTCAGCTAATAGGGAAATGCCAATACTCCAGTTTCTTTTCAGGAAAAAGATACCTATCATTCTATGCATAGTTTTCTCACGCAAAAAAAGTTAATTCTCTCTCTCTCTCTCTCTCTCTCTCTACTAAAAGAAATTAATTTCATCTTTAAATAAAAATTACTTGTATGACCTAATAAAAATAAAGGACCAAATATATCAAAGTAAATGGACTCAAATAAAAAAACAAAACACGTAATCTATGAAAATCTTTTAAATTTTACTAATTAATTTGATGGTCAAAACTTTAATGGCATGCTCAATAAATGAGACCCAAATGGTATATTTAGTATGGATTTTCTAAGGAAATACACTAAACTTTTAGCATGGGTTCCATAGAAAATTAAGTAATTTTTCTACAATTAAAATGCAAAATGGGTGATTTCATTAGTTAAGTGCTACCTCATTTGATTCAAGTTCAATTTTTGCCCATGACTAGTTAAATACAATTTTACAACATTTTTACAACAAATCACAGGTGGTTAGTTGTTATTGGTTCAAATTTGAAATTAACACTAAGATTACTTTTTTGCCCTAACAATAACAATCAGTAACAACCTGTCACTTAGAATTTGTTGTAAAAATGTTGTAAAATTGTTGTAGACATATCATTTCTCTAAATTAAAGGGAATTTCATGATCTTAAACATAATTCCAAAATTAATCCAATCACATGGTCAAATTTCAATTAAAGCTCAGTTAAATTTAAACAACCGCATTAAAATTGATAAAAATTAAAATAAAAAAAGAGGTTTAACTATTAAAACCAAGAACTTTTTTATTTAGGACTAAAACTTCTAACAAAATTTATAGCTGGAAAAAATACAGTATCACCAACTAGTATTGCCATTCGTGCTAAGAAATTCGTAAAGATACCACTCACCAAACTTCTAGCACTCCACTCGAACTTTGTCAATATTATGTTTACATTGATATGATTGTCATGTTGTTCCACTTCTATTGGATGTAGACACCTCATTTTGTACCCCTTACGACTCGGGCCCCCATTCCCTAATGACGACATTACTCTAAGGCCTAAGGTTGATTTAGAGCCTAATCTTGTAAAAATTGACTTGAGGAATTATTTATGGAGAAAATAAAATTATTTTTGGTAGAATAAACTTATTTTTGGAAAAGAAAGGCTGCTGGAAACCCTAAGTGTATGTATGCATACAGGCATATGTGCACACACAATTGAAGCATGCGTATGCATACTTAGGGTATGTGCACACATACCCCAAGTATGCACATGTAGCTAGGGTTCTAGAATTATATAAAAGGAAAGCTTTTTGCATTTAAGTTTGTGTGGAATGAATCCCACATTGTTTGGGAGCTACCCTACACCCTTACTTTACACTATATAAAGCCATAAAATACACTTTTTCAATGGGGAGGCGAATATATGCCAGATTCACCAGAAAATAGTGAATCAAAGAAGGCGATTTTACAAAACATCCTCAAATCAAGTTTTACTTGGTTAGGGCCTATTTTGGTCTTGGCCTTTGAGTTCTAAAGCTTACTAACTGGCTAGTTTTGTTGTTGATTAGATTGACTTAAGGGAATGGTCAAATCAAGCTCTAGGGATTTCTTGTGTTGAGGTATAGGTTCCAACTTTGGTTCTTCACTTTTTCTTTGTTTTGTTCTTTGTTTATATGTTTTATATGCTTTAATATGTTTTAATATGTTCATGTTAGTTTAGGTTTACTTTGTGTTTGTATTATAAGCATGATAGGTTGTCAGTTTTCTTATTTTCTTCTGTTTTCTTTACTGAGTTGCTGGGTTTAGGGTTCTAGGCGTGTATGTGTATGCATGCTTTATGCATGCCTACCCATACAATTGGGATGCGCATGAATACTCATGTTCAAAAACCCTAAATCACTTTTTTCTTTGTTTTCTTTTGTTTTCCTTCTCATGTTTGGCCGCTTTTTTAAGTATACCTTTCTTATTTTAAGCCTTTGTTTATTTGCTTTAACATGTTTTGTTCTTTTTAGTGATCAAATCTTGATTAGGGTTTTGTTAGTTGGATACCATAAACATGCATATGAATATGAACGTGCATTGATTTATAAGTGTTGTGATGTAGTAAGGTAAGTGAGGTAGGTCATGCATAAATCACATGAACATGCATTTGGATGTTTGAGTTTTGAGTTGCTTAATATGCTTGGTTAAATATCATGAGTTTGATGCTTGGATATTTAGATGTGTCTACTCTAATCTGCCTTATGATGTCATTGTTTTGTAGGTTCGTGTTGACTACCATGATAGATGAATGTTAGGCTTGGGGATGATATGTCATGGTTTTTGTTTTAGATGCATGTTAGAATGTGTGTGAGTTAGAATAACATGTTAAACGACCCTTTAATGAGATTAAGATTTGGAACACAATGAGTGGAGGCCAACCCATGGGTCGGATGGAGTTGGGTTCCTAACACCTTTCCATCTCCATACCTGAACTCGACACATGCTCTGGTAAAGATCAGTCTTTCCACAAGGGTGCTATATTTATGGTTCCTAAACCTAATTTAGGTGGCAACTCCATTTATACCCTCCACTATGGTCCACCCTGTGCCAAGGCATACTTCCCATAAGAAGCCTAAAAGCTCATCGCAGGCACTTACGCCCATGTGGGCACAATGGAAAGTAGGAGTCACCACCTAGTTATATGGTCTAGGAACTATGAATATAGCATCCTTTCGAGGAAAGACCTTTGATCTTACTACAAGAGCTTGGGTTTGGAGTTTAGGTATGCTCTTGGAAATGTGTTAGGCACCCAAGATCGCCCAACTCTAAGGTTGGCCTCCCATCATTGTGTCTTATACCTTAACCTCATTAAAAGCACTCTCAAAACTTGCATCTATACTCACACACACACTAACATACATCTATGCATAAAATCAAGGTATCTTTCATCCCAAAACACACATACTTATCAATCTAAAACAAAAGAGAGCCAAGGCACAAAAGAAAACCCTAGCATTCATCTAACATGTGGAAACCTATCATGCATCTATAACGAGGCAGCAAGCAAACATATTACAAAACCCTAATCGTACATCTAAGCATGTTATATCATATAAGTAAGGCGAAACACTAATACAACGCATGAACATTGCTAATGCATGGCTTATCCTTTACTTACCTCTCAGCAACATAACACCTATGGCATTAATGCATGAACATGTGAATGAATGGCATTAATATTAAGAAACCCTAATCTAAACCCTAATATATACATGTGATAACAAATAAACATGTTAAAAGGTAAACAAACGGTTATGGGGTTTGAAACATATGAAAATGAGGCTACACAGAATACACATGTGAATGCAGAAACAAAACAAACAAAAATTAGGGTTTCTGGGTAACGGCATCACGCACGCTAGAACAAGTCTATGTATGTATGAGTTCAGCCTGCGTGCATAGGCGATCATGCGTATGCATATCCTTACCTAGAAAACCTAATCTACACAAAAACAGAGCAGAAGCCAAACAAAACATAAAACATAAAATCTAGCAACCTAACATGCACAAAAACATAAAGAAAACCAAAAACTAACTTAAACAAACATGTGTAAACATAATTAAACAACAAAAACAAATTAAAACAAAGATTAAAGGTAGAAAAGAAAATGAAAAGTTTAAAAGGATACCTTATCGCAAAAGCTTTTAGGCTTGATTTTTTACCATTCCCCTTAGACAAATCTATCAAAATTCAATAAAATAGTAATTAGCAGTCTTAAACTCAAAGGATTAAGGTCAGAAAAGGTCCTAACAAATAAAAATGACTTGAGGGTGTTTTAATCTGTTTTTCTTGTTTTTCTAGAAAAGTTCCTAGTGAATCTTAGGTTTTCCTATGTGTTTTGAAAATGTACCATGTAAGGCTCTATATAGTGGAAAAAATGGGATTTGGAAGCGCTCCCAGATGATGTGAGATTTGTTCCGAACCTCAGCCATTATTCCAAAAAACTTGCCTTTCTTATGTTTTTGAAAACCTAGTTGCGTACATAGGAATGTGCTTGCATACGCATGCTTTGTCTTGCATATGTGGGCCACTACCCACAGATGCAAGCTGAGGGCTACTTTGGTCATTTTATTTCCAAAAATAGATTTTTGCCCATTTAAAAGGTTATATTTTTCATTTTAATACTCCTTAAGTCAATTTAATATCTTATTGGGCCCCAAACTAGCCTTAGGCCTTAAAGTTCGAGCATCATTGGGGAACAGGAGCCTGAGTCGTAAAGGGTATAAAATGCGGTGTCTACACCCACATTGGGCCATGATAGAGTATTGCCTTGAGAGTAAGGAAGCTCCACCCATATAAGTAGGTACACTATCCAAATTCCACCTCACTATGACATGACCATGCATACAATCATACATATAATAAAATATTGTCATATTGTTGTGTGTAGGGGCCTTTTGCATTTTTGGGCTAAGACCCTTTCTACTATGTGCCAAGAGTTGGGCCTGATCCACTATCTTCGCAGGACCTAGCTAAGTGGCCAATCTGTGCACAAGACAAACATCCCAAAAGAAAGACAAGTAATATATGTATATATGTGTGAGTGCATGAATATATATATATAAATATATATATACATACATGTTATGGTAGAAAGATTAGTCAAAAGAACCGTTAGTAATTAAATGTAGTTAAAGTAGCAAAACGTAAATAATAAGTCTCCCATAAAAAAAAAAAAAAAAAAAATAAAAAAAAAAAAGTGAACTAAAGAGAGCCCAAACCCTAACCTAGACAACCTCATTGCTAGATTAAACCATAAAGTTGTTCATTTTGTAGAATCAGTCTAGATAGCTACTTCTTGTTTTGCTAGGATTACAAATAGTGAGTTTGTTACATGAAGAAGGGAAAGGATTTCCTATTGATGCATGCTATTTCTTTCGTGTTCACCCTTCTACCTTTCTAAGTCTTACATCACTCTTTTTTTTGTTTTTTCTTTTTCTTTTCAATTCTCTGTATTTCTTGCCTTAGTCACTATCCCTCTTCCTTTTATGGTTATTGTTCCTATTTTTACTAATTCAAGCCTACGTGATTTCTCCCTATTACCACTATTGCTTACTAACCATTTTTGTCTACTATGAACATCCCTAAAAAATGCCCAATACCCTTTTGGCCATTCGACCTCCACTATATCTGGGTATGCTCAGTGTTTTCTCTCTCTTCCATTACCCATCCTATGAAAAATTCTTATCCATTTCCTTCTACCATATATCTTTCTCTATCTTTTGATGCGTAAAACCTAGGCCAAGATGCCTTCCTGGTAGAGCACTTCCCAAAAGAGGCTCTGGCTAGATACCGAAGATAGACCATTTTCTCCCCTTCACCAAACCACACCCTTTGTAATTCCCTTGACCATGGGTCCACCCCCCCTTGCATTGGCTGGGTACAAATTGGCGGTGCTCTAGCCATAGCATTGTTGTCTTATTGCTTCACGTTTTGTCTTCTTCCTTTCCCATGCAATTTCTTCCGCTACCATTAGATGTTGTCTCATTTTATTCTTTTTTGAAATTGATTCCCTTCACTTAGGTTTGCCCCTCACGAAAACAATATGGCTTGCCTCATCTTCCACTTCTGGGCCCGTGGACCTCTCAAGGTATTTCTTTTATTATTTACTTCTAATTCTTGCTAGGAAGGCACATTAGGCCTTTTTTTTCCTCTTCCCTTCTCTTGGAGACCATTCAAGGCCTATTTTCTTCTCTTTTAGAGAGGGCCATCTCACAGTGGCTGGCCCTTCCCTACTGCTCATGGGACATTTTATTCTATTCCTTGTTTTTTTATGGGTGTTCCTTTTCTTTGGGCCTTAGGGACATGGTCCTATTGTTCCTGCCATTATTCCTTAGTCTTTTCTTTCTTTCTCTTGGCTTAATTTGAGCTTTTCTACCATTGGGCCCTTGTTATCAAAAATGGGTATTAATGTAACGACCCAAGGAAAAGCGCTAGCCACATTAACGCTATACCTCAAAAGGACTAGTCACAATTGAGGCTCCTTGTAGTTGTTAATAAAGCCCAGTTATACCTAGTAAATACCCGATGTAGGACTCATCACACACCCACACACATCACACAATCAATCAAATCAGGGCATCACAATATTTTATGTAATGACCTAAGGAAAAACGCTAGCCACATTTGCGCTATACCTCAAAAGGACTAGTGACAGTTAAGGCTCTTTGTAGTTGTTAATAAAGCCCAGATCTACCCAGTAAATACCCGATGTGGGACTCATCACACACCCACACACATCATACAATCAATCAAATTGGGGCATCATAATCTCCCCCACTTAAATCCTTAACATCCTCGTTAGGGCCCACTTTTATGGGATAGTGTCTCTGAGCTCACACGGGGTTACCGGCCCGCTCTGATACCATATGTAACGACCCAAGGAAAAGCGCTAGCCACATCTGCGCTGTACCTCAAAAAGACTAGTCACAATTAAGGCTCCTTGTAGTTGTTAATAAAGCTCAGATCTACCTAGTAAATACCTGATGTGAGACTCATCACACACCCACACATATCACACAATTAATCAAATTAGGGCATCACAATGAAAATGATCCAAGGAAAAGTGCCAGCCACATCTGCGCTATACCTTAAAAGGACTAGTCACAATTGAGGCTCCTTGTAGTTGTTATTAAAGCCTAAATCTATCCAGTAAATACCTGATGTGGGACTCATCACACACCCACACACATCACACAATCAATCAAATTGGGGCGTCACAATCTCCCCCACTTAAATCCTTAACGTCTTCGTTAGGGCCCACTTTTGTGGGGTAGTGTCTCCGAGCTCACACAGGGTTACTAGACTGGCTCTAATACCATATTGTAACGACCCAAGGAAAAGTGCTAGCCACATCTGCGTTATACCTCAAAAGTACTAGTTACAATTGAGGCTCCTTGTAGTTGTTAATAAAGTCCAGTTCAACCCAGTAAATACTCGCTGTAAGACTTATTACACATCCACAAATATCACACAATCAATCAAATTGGGATTCCAATATGTGACTTCAATCACCAACTAGAGAAGGTTGTTGGCTACAAAGTTCTTGAATTCATCCACACGATAAAGATCCAGAAGATGCTTAGTCACAAAACTCTATGGTGTACAAGCATAGCAACTTTTACACAAGAATGATGAACTTGGGCAAAACTGTGTCTTCGGTCACAATTTGCTTTAACAAACTTTGCTCAACACTTATGCAACTTGTGTCATTTTGACGGCCCTTAAAATAATCTTTTTATATGTCTAGAGTTGTGAGAAAATAAGGCCCAAACATACAATCATGGATTGGAGTCAAAACAAAACTGAAAATCTGTTTTCCTTAAACCTCGACAGATACTCTATCTGTTGAGCTGTTGTCGAGCCACGGGGCTAAACAGCTCTTTAAACCTCGATAGATGGCTAGCTGTCGAGCTAGCTATCGAGCTTTAATGACAGACACTTTCCAGACTTGAATCTTGGATAGACTTGCATGGTTTCAACACTTGATCTTGAAACAAAGTTTCTTGAAGTATTAAACTCATTCTAGATCTACCCAGATACAAGTAAAGTACGACATATGTTTCTAACAAGTGAATCACATATGTCCTAACATAATTGACTTTAAATTTGTTTCTATGTTAATTTAAACCCATAATTTGAATCACAGCACATTATATTTTATTTTAATGGTAGAATATATAGTTTTATATATAATAATAATAATAATAATAACAATAATAAATGTCTATCAGTAACTATTATGATGATCAAATTTCATATTTAGTCTTATAAAGTGAAAAAAAAATTATTATATTAAAAGTTTTTCATGTATTACACAAGTTTCTGTCTAGGTAAATCAGTATAAGGCATACCTATAACGGTTAAAAAATTGACATACCTATAATGGCTATCTTCACTGGAGATTTTGGCTTGTTGCAATTGTAGCTACCTTGTGTATTCACACAATCTGACTTGTTGGGACATTTATTGAGTGTCTTGTCTTCGCATTCGTTTATATCTGATTGAAACAAACAAATTAGTTTACAAATTAGAATTAGCAGCTAACAGATAGTTTACAACTAATGCCCCTACCTCAATTAGAATTTGAATTTTTTTTTTCTTATTTTTTTGGGTGAATTTATTTTATGTATTTTTTTTATTAACATATTAAATTTTTATCACACCTATAGTGAATACACTATTATCTCTTCTATACAACTAATGCCCCTACCTCAATTAGAATTAGAATTTTTTTTTTCTTATTTTTTTGGGTGAATTTATTTTATGTATTTTTTTTATTAACATATTAAATTTTTATCACACCTATAGTGAATACACTATTATCTCTTCTATACAACTAATGCCCCTACCTCAATTAGAATTAGAATTTTTTTTTTCTTATTTTTTTGGGTGAATTTATTTTATGTATTTTTTTTATTAACATATTAAATTTTTATCACACCTATAGTGAATACACTATTATCTCTTCTATACAACTAATGCCCCTACCTCAATTAGAATTAGAATTTTTTTTTTCTTATTTTTTTGGGTGAATTTATTTTATGTATTTTTTTTATTAACATATTAAATTTTTATCACACCTATAGTGAATACACTATTATCTCTTCTATGTTTTCGAAATTCATTCAAAAAAAATAAAAAGGAAAAAAAAATCCTTATTTAATCAATTTCTTTTAAGATTCAAAACCTATAAAAATTAAATGGCTCCTGAACAAAAGAGAAAATAACAAAGCTTGAGTCTTAACAAAAGTAAAAAGAGAAAGAAAGAACATTATTATTATCTAAAAAAAAAAAAAAAAAAAGAGGACAAAATTTAGCTACAAAATTGTTTGTAGCCTTAGGCTACAACTTTACTCAATAAAAATAAATATAACTACATATTTTGAAAATCTAACCATTGAATTGCATGTTCTTTATATTCTTAATACATATATCAAATTTTATGTCGATCAGATATTATTTATTATCTAATCTATAAGCTTATATTTTATACATAATTTTAAGCTATAAAAACTTGCAAATTAAACAATTTATTGATGACATAGTTATTAATCTTCAATTTTCTAAAAAATTTGCAAGCATAGAATATATAAGAAGAAGAAGTCGTCTTTATTCTACCGTGTGTTCAAGGCAAAATTCTTCCCTAATACATCGGTTATGGAGGCCAAAATTCCAGCCAACTCCTCGTATGCTTGGAAGAGTATTATGAAGGGTAGGAATGTGATTAAACGAGGCGCAAAATGGAGGATTGGGTCCGGCAGGTCTGTTCCTATTTGGGGTGAGAACTGGCTACCCAGCTCATGTCACCCCAAGGTCTTATTACCACGAGCTGAAGGGAGGGGAGTGAGGTTGGTGGCTGATTTAGTCGACCCAGACATTAAGGAGTGGAAGGTGAATGTCATTGATAATTTGTTCTATGACTTTGAAGCAACCCTTATAAAAAATATGCCTCTTTGCCGATCCATACAGGATGACGTCCTAATTTGGCCTTTTAACCCCGATGGAGTCTATTCTGTCAAATCCGGATACAGGTATCTTCATGAGCAACAGCAACATGGCCTGCCTGGGCCTTCAGACATTTCGGTGCTCACGCCTCTTTGGAAGAAAATTTGGGGACTTCAGGTTCCAAATAAAGTCAAGCACCTAGCTTGGAAGGCTTGTAAGGATTCATTGCCAACCAAGACTAATCTGATCCGCAGAAAGGTCATTACTGAGGGCTGCTGTGATGTTTGTAAATTGCATCAGGAGGATGTGGTTCATGCCTTGTTCCTCTGCCCAGCTTTGCAACCCGTTTGGAGGTCTCGAGCCCATTGGAATCATAGCACGCTTCAGGCGTGCTCCTCTTTCACTGATATTTTTGAGCTTATTTTTGCAGGTAATAGGGAGCC
>NW_027069557.1:546089-565231 GCF_002906115.3 Quercus suber | reverse complement strand
AAAAAAAAAAAAAAAAAAAAAAAAAAGAAGAAGATGTAATCCAATAGTGGATTTATCAAAATTCACCTCTAATAAAAAAAATATTGAGTAAGGTTGTAACCAATTATGTAGCTAAACTTTGTCCTAAAAGCAAAAGTTACTTAACATGACATTAAATTCTTTATCTAATAATTTATTCTTCGTAAAATTTGTGTAATAAGAAATCAAATTTGGGATAATCACCTAAGAACATAATTTGCAGAAGTTGTATTTCGTGTTAATCTAACAATTAAGAATATTTGGTTCATTCGTGGAATTTTAACAACTTATTCATTCAAAATATCCTTAAAAGATATGTATATATATATATATATATATATATATAGTGAATATGCAAATGTTTTATGAGTTTTCTTTTTAAAAATATCATTTGATATTCACATTAATGACTTTGTGTGGTTCTATAAATATATATATATATATATTACTACTGGGAATTCTCTTGTTTGGGATCCTCATATTTTTTGTTCAAAAATACTCCTATACCCCTATGTTTAATAGTTTAAGTAGAGACAAATTAAATTAAAAGACAATTCGGTAAAAATACAACTCTAGCTCCCACTAAAACATTGTCTAAAAAATAAGACTACTCTTCTATTGATTTTCAAATTGCTTTCTCTATTTATAAATTAGATTTTCAAAATAAAAATTATATATAAAATAAAACACAAGTTTTTTTTTTTTTTTTTTTAATTTTACTACAAAAGTTATATATATATATAGTATATATGTGTGTGTTATGTGATGTTTCCACTTGTTACATACTTAAATCCGTTAAAAGTTAGTGAAATAGCTCATAAAGAAATCACAAGTGAGGTAAATGTTTTATAAGTAAACCATAAGGAAGGTAAGTGTCACAAAATGAAAGTGCTATGTGTAAATTATCCTAATAGTAGTTATTTAGTATGCCAACTACTTTTTGATAAATGGTCCCCTAGTATACACTTTATGCGCCCCAAAAAATAAATAAATAAAATAAAAGGTATGTTAGAAAATTTATTTATTAGCATTTTCATGTTATGAAAGCATATAACAATGATACCTATTAAAACTCTTTCCATTGCCATATGAATCTCCTAATTAATATGCTATTATTTTTTATTTCCTACTATAATATGAAGTAATAATGCCAATTTAATCTCCTAAACATTTCATAGCATGGGTCATGGGTAGATACCCATACTCAAATTGTTATGATTCTACTAAAATAAATAATTTTTTTTTTTAGAGAGTTTCAACCTATGACGTTCGCTCTTAATAATATTTTTTATCATCAGACCAAGACACCAATTCATTTTTAGTGTAAGGAGGGATCCAAACATAGGCATTAATTTGAATCCAAATGTATGGTTCCAATGATTATGGTGATATAATTTGAATTAAAACATAGGCATTAATTTCTTTATAGAAAAATAATTGGGTAAATTGCGTAGTTGGTCCTTATACATTACACCGGAAGTTAATTTGATTCTTAACCTTTCAATTGTGTTAGTTTGGCCCCTAACCTTTTAATGTTGTGTCAATTTAGTTATTGTCAATATCTCTTGAATTGAAATTTTGATGTGTCAAATGTAATAATAAAAAAATTATTTTCTCTACCATATCAACGGCCAACTTAAAAACTTGTAATGATATTGCATTTGTGTTTGGAGTTTAACAAGGATTGAGATCATGGAGTTTATTAGAGATGAGGATTTAATTTATTACTTATAGGATTTAAATTGTATATTTTTATTTTCTTGCTTTGTTGTGTGAGACTTTTATTGTTGGAAAAGGTTTTGCTGCATACTGCAAAACCTTTCCCTTTATTGTTTTCTTTAGGACTCATTTGGGAGTTCATAGGGGAACGGAATGGAATGGACCAGAATGATCATAAGGGAATGGAAATGAATGAAATGGAATGTACTTAAGTAGGAGAACAGAATGGAAAAAAATGAAATGGAATGTAATTAAGTAACCTTGATTGGATGTTTTAAAATAAAGGAATGGAAATGAATAAAAATAAATGGAATGCAAGTAATTTTGTTTGGGAGTAACTTGGAAGGAATGGAATGGAATCATTTTATGATAATATTACTATTCGACCCCATATTTTAAAATAAATAGTTGAATATATAGGGGGTATTTTGGGAGTTTTAGTAAAAAAATTATTAAATCTAATTTTATTCCCTCCCATTCCTCCAAATTTCAAGGGGAATGAAAATTTGAGATTTTAAAGGGAATAGAGAGGAATGACTGTCCCTCCTACCTATTCCATTCTCTCCCACTTAAACTCCCAAACATGGGAATAAATTTTCTATTCCCTCCACTAAAACTCCTAAACAAAGGAAGGAAAAAATATTCTAAAAATATTTTTTAATTTATTTCCATTCCATTCCCTCCTTCCAAACGAGGGAATAGTTTTTTTTTTTTTTTTTTTTTTAAATGTTTGGATTGTTTTTGATTGCAGATAAGGGAATCTGATTGTGGTGGAGAATACTGAGAGGGGATAGCGGGATCTCCATAAGATACAGGCAGTTTTTGGTTTTGAAATATGATTTTTTTTAAGATGGTATCTATTTGAAATATAGAATTGTAATCAATGTCTCTCTCTTCCAAATATGTGGGCTTTGTAATATGTGGTGTTTTGATGTATCTGTGGTTGTAGTACACATTGAAAGAGACTTGGACCCAGCTATAAAATATTGTGTTGGTATAATCTATATTTTTTTGCCGTGTGGTTCTTTAAAGTATATGTGCATGACAGTGGTTTACTGTTTTTTTTTTTTTTTTCAATATTATTATTATAAAGAAAAATCTTATTTTGATGGTTAGGAGACCCTTAAATAACATTATTTATCGAAAGTTGTACTTTTAAATCTCTTTATTCTTGACTATTTTTAACTTTTCAAGAGTTGATGGTTCGTCCATAAAGATAAAGTACTTGTTTTGAGGGTTATGTAGGCCGTCCAAATTTCTTTTTTGAGGAAATTTGTTTCAAAAGTCAACAAGAGTAATACAAAGCCCCAAAATAATTTTTTTAAGGGTTTTTCATACTTTTTCTTTTAAGAGTTTTGACACTTAAAAAAACAAACTATCTTTATAGTGAAAGGGGTAACTAACCCCTAAGATGCGGTACGTGGCAAATTAATTTGTTCAATAACCGCACCATATGTACCGTGCATACCCTCCTAAACCAGAATAGTTGGGATTGCAATTAGTAGGGATAATCTCTAATTGTTCCTTTCTTTTTCTTCTTCTTCTTCTTTTTTATTTTTTTTTTTTCAGTTTTTTTTCATTAAATTTATGGGTTATTTTTGTTTGTTAAATTTGCAATATGTGACTTGATCTTTCTAGATTCAATAAAATTTACAATATTCATGATATACATTTTTTTTTAATAAAATGAGTAAGAAATCTCTTTATAGGTTTATGTTTCTATTCAGATTTGTATTTCATGCAATTAATACTCAATAGGTTACTTAGTGTAAGATTGTCAAAAATTCATTTTCTTTGTTTGTATTTAATAGTTATTAAATTTTATATTCGAGGATTATTAAACTTTGCCTTAGGTATTTTTGCGCAACTGAGTTTCTATTGCTTAATGTCATACGTGATTTTTTCCTAGCTTTTTTTCTTTTTGAAGCCTCCACATGTGATTTTTAACATGCCAATTTTTTTTTTTTTCCATATTAATACAACCAAATACCAATAGCAGCCAAAAAAAAAGTAAATGCCATACTGGGAAAATTAAAACACCACGCAAAAATTTTCAAAAATATAATTAACAAATAATGAAGTATATCATGTAGCAACATTCCTAAGGTTATATAACTAATAGAAGGGGAAAAAAGGGTTTTCCAAATTTTAAAGCTATGAGATTAGATCTAATATAATATAGATTAACTTCCCGTCTCTGTATTGTTCAATGAGTTTTATTTTGTGTAAATATATTTTATAAATTTAACAAAATATATCATATACCTTTCCATGATATTATTTCATTTTTAGTTATTAAAGTACGTACATTAAATATAATAGAAAATCTAAATTGAGTTTGACAAATATATTTGCTAAGTACTTTTCAAAGGAGCATGAAATGAAGAAAAATTTCCCCCAAATTACATGGTTTTCATTCATATAATTACACATAAATAAATAAAAGTAGTGAAAACTAGACGAATAATATGCGAGAAAATGAAAGCTTGTTGGTAATTGCAGTAGCTGACCTTGACATCCCGTGGGAAGATAAGGATTTCCTTGGTATCCTTTAACGCAATAATAATATTGGGTCCCGTAAAGGGTAGGGTACCCTTCTGAGTTCCGTCTTCTCAGCTCGTTTGGATCCACGGTAATAAACTCAGATGCTGTCCACTCCAGCACTACAGGAACGTATTCCAAAAACTGCACATTGTAAGTGATATCTTCTGAACTCAGCCATTTATCATCTGCAAGGAAGGCATATTTGCATGCTTCACTGGCTTTTTTTTCTTCTGTTATGCTTCTGAAACTTGCATTAAGTCATGGGCGGCTCTAAGTATAGTTTAGGGGGGTTCAAATGAACCCCCTAAGCTGGGCCAAAAACTTTTTTTTTATATATAATTTTCTAATTTTTTTTTATTTGACCCTCTTAAAATAAAATTTTGACCCTCTAAACCTAAATATATATTTTAAGCTTAATTGAAATAAATTTGAATGTGATCATCTTGACAATATCTTGCTCTTTATAAACACACACACACACACACACACACACACACACACACACAAAACTCATTTAGATATGAAAAAAATTTGAAATAGACTAAAAAATTAAAATTTTATTGTATTTAGATCTCGTTTGGAGTTCACTTAAGAACAATAATTAATAGGTTTATTGTATTTAAAAACAATAGATGATTTCAAAAATTTAATTTTAGTAAGAATAATTAGTATATTCATTGTAGTAAGAAATAAATATGCAATGAACTTATAGTTTATCTTATATGAGAAGCACTATATTCACAATACTTTCACAACAAATCCTAAATAGCAGATTGTTATTGACTGTTACTGATTGACAAAAAAGTAATTTCAATAATGGGTTTAAATTAAAACTAATAACAACTTATCACTTAAAATTTATTGGGAAAGTGTTGTAAAAATATTATGAATGTAGTATTTCTCATCTTTTATTCTCTTGCTAATATCTACTATAGACAAATTTGTAATAAGAAAATCACATAGACTATGAGATTTTTTTTTTTCTTATCAAAAATGCATTTTCTTACTAACCTCTCTAAAAATATATCCTGAAGCTGCTATTGCATTAAGTACTTGAATCCCAGAAGGGATTGTGGTCATGCAGTAGTTGAAGCCTGAGCAGTGCCTAAGTTTGATGTCCTCTATCACGCTTTTATTAACACAATTCGATTTGCATCCAACCATCACCATAGGATTGATGCCAATCATTAGGGCCAAGTTGTCGCAACCAACCGAAATGAATTTATCCCGATAAGATGAGAAGAAAAAAGGACTACCTGAGATATCCACACCACCAATATTTCTGGAACTCCAACTCTTATAGTTGGAAGAAATAATTGGCATGTTGAGTCGAACGAGTCCTGGATCATTCCAAAAATAATAATCATTATACGGATTAGTAATATTGATTTCCAGGACTTCCATGCCAATGCTGGGTAGGAATGCTTTAAGAGAGCCACCAGTTTCATTGCAAACAATTTTGAACCAGTAATTCAAGTAACAATAGGTAGTCTTTCCAAACGGGTATGGAATGTAAATATCTCCACAGCTATCAGAACAATTGGGTTTTGCTATAGGTGCTGCAACTTCTGCTAACTCATAGGTGGTCAGTAGAAGTATTGTAAAATTGTTATTTACAACTATGTGTTTTTGTTGGCCTTTATTTCGTACCAAATTTTATTGTAATTATTATTCAATCTTTTGTACCTTTATTTATTGTTGGATTTGATTGTAAGGGTTGTGTGATAGAGAGAGAGTGTGTGAAGACTCAAGCAATTGAAGACTAAAGAGTTTTCGCAGGTAGCTCGCGACTTAGCATCCCGCGAAGTGACTCATGTGTCTTGCACATGCTAGAATGCGAAGAGTCAGGCCAGGATAGAGACAACTGTGTCTCGCGAGTATCTTGCGGGTAAGGCCTTCCCACGAGACACCCGCAAGACATTCTGTTCTACTAGTTTACCCATTCTGATACACACTTTTTGTGCCTACACTATTTATATCCACATTACCCACAAAAGTTGAGGAGTGCTTCTGAGAGAAAACCCTAGCCTAACACCTTGAGAGTTAGAGATTGTTATACCCACAATCCTCTACATATTTGCTTGTGGAATTTCCTTAACTCCTATCTCTCCATTTCCATACCATTGAGAGGTTGATAGCCCAAAAACTTACTACACCCTTTTAGAGTGTCAATTGAAGTTTTGGTGCTGTTGTGAAGCATTGGAAGAAGCCAAGGATGGCAGATGCAACATGGAGCTTGTTACGGAATTCGGAAAGCTAGACAAGACACGGTTCTGAGAAGCCTTGTTAGGGTAGGAGCTTGGAGGGCTTAGGTACATCAGGTAGATTAGGCTTGGAAGGTCTCTTGCTAACCCACATATCCCAACAGATTGTCTAGTGGATCGATTACTGCTTGGAGGGCGACAGAGAGATTTTTCACCGAGTTCTTTGGTTTCCTCTTCGATAACACATCGGCGTGTTGTCTTGTGTTTGCATCTTTCTTCCCTACTCTTTTACTTTCCATTTTATTTCTGTGTTGCTTTGATTATAAATTAGAGTAGCTTGTTTGTTTATCCACTCGCTTTTACACTATTCCGCACTTAGTATTAAGTTAGTGTAAAATCAATCGAGTCGTATCTTTTAATTGGGGGTTTAAATAGCTCTTGTATTTTCAACACATTTTCGAGCTTTAAATTGGTATCAGAGCGGGTACACTCGATGTGATTTAACTACCTGAGTGTGATCATTGACCCTATTTGAGATGGACCGGTCTCAATCTTTAAATGTTCCACTATATTTTGATGGTAGTAATTATGCTTTTTGGAAAGTCCAAATGAGGGCATTCTTGTATTCAATTGATAATACTGTTTGGGATGTGGTAGAAATAGGTTGGACTAGGCTGAAGCCCGCTAAATCCACTTGGGATAAAGCAGCTCTTGTGGCAGCTAACACTAGCAGTAAAGTTTTGAATGCAATATTTTGTGGTGTTTCCCCATATAAGTTTCATAGGATTTCTCACATGACAGTAGCCAAGGAAGCTTGGGAGATATTGGAGACCACTTATAAAGGAACAAAGAAAGTGAAGGATACAAAACTACAGATGCTTACCACCAAATTTGAAGAGTTTAAGATGGGAGATAATGAGTCCTTTGATTCCTTCTATAGGAAGCTCAATGAAATTGTAATTGCTAAGCTTAATCTTGGTGAGAAGATTGAAGATGCTAAGGTAGTAAGAAAAATTTTGAGATCCTTACCATAGAGCTTTCGAGCAAACGTCACAGCTATAGAGGAAAGAAAGATTTGAATGAGATTAAAATCTAAGAGCTCATTGGATCTCTCCAAACGTATGAGCTGGGACTGCCTTCTCATAAGTCAACAAATCTTTTGCTCTTAAAACCATCATCGAAAGAATAGATGATTCCTCTGAAAAAGATGGAGTTGAGAAGGAGGTAGCATTTCTTGCTAAGAACTTCCGAAAATTTCTAAAGATGAAGAACAGTGGAAAACCGTTCAACAGAGGGAAGTTTCCATCCTCAAAAGGTGATAGGAAAGAGTTTAAGAAGAAAGAAGGGAAGGATATCCAATCTCCTCAGGGCATTGTGTGTTATGAATGCAATGGCCATGGACATCTCAAAAAGAAGTGTCCCAACTATCTAAGAGGGAGGGGCAGGGCATATGCCACAACTCTTTGTGACTCGGATTCATTCAATTCTGATTCGGAAGAGAGCTATGATGGAGAAGGGAATTACTCTGCCTTTATGACTACTGCTCATGTTGAGTCCTCGGAGGACTTGAGTTTGGTAGTGCAAGAACTTGGGGACCATAGTAATGAGGAATCCATGAGAATTGTAGAAGAATCAGATGCTGAAGAAAATGAAGACTCAGCCAGTCTTCAAGAAAACTACAATTCCCTACTTGAGAAGTCAGGAGAATATACAAGGGTGGCGAAGAGAGCTGTTAAAAAGACGAAGAAGGCAGAGGAGGACTATAGAAGTCTCCTAGTACGATATAAGGAGGCCAAATGTGAAATAGAGACACTAAATGGAAAGCTGATGGAAGCCTACTCAAAGATAAAATTCCTTGAGCTTGAGGTGGTTCAAGCCAATGCAAAAGTAGAGCGAGTCTCCTCCAAGAAGCTTGATGAAGTCCTCTCTCATCAGAAACCTTTCTCCAATAAAACCAGACTAGGATATACTAGAGAAAGTAGTTCATTTGTCAAAATCACCAAGGATGTGAAGTTTGTGCAAGTCAAAGAACCAGTAGTGGCTGCCTTTACCCCTAAGAAAATGGAGGATGAAAAAAAGAAGAATGTAGCTGACCAACAGGTGTTGAATAAGCCTCGTAATCAATCAATCGTCAAGCCTAAGGTTCAAGGGAAATCACCTCCAAAGTTACAAAGAGGTCCGAGAATTCAACATTTCTATAATTTCTATGGACTTTAAGGACACACCAGACCAAATTGCCATAAGCTAAAGGCATTGAAGAATGCAAGTGTTCAGAGGTCAAAAAGCCCTAAAAATGACAAAAGGAATTGGGCTGTTGAGCAATCAAGAGGTCGAAATGGTGATTGTTATCAAAATCACCACTTGCTTGGAGAGCTTCACTAGATGGTTTGAAAGTCCTAACTCTTGTACCCAATCCTATAGGGATATCACCCCAAACGTACGTGCCGTGTGGGTGAAGAGAGATACTCATGCATAAGCATTTCACATGTCCATGCACTAATATTTTTGATGTTTAGGGACACTTGTTCATGCATCATTACATGCATAATTTACTTTGTACCATTTGCTTCTGGTTTTTAGCATGTTTCTTTTATAAGCTTTTGCTTTGTTCTTGTTTTTGTTTTGTTTTTTAGAGTGTTCAAAAATTCAAAAACCCATAAAAATTGAAAAATCTTCAAAATGTTTGATCGCTTGTGTTGTGTATATCACATGTGAGTTTGGCTTGGTACCTTCGTACTAATGGCATAGTGCATTTACGAGCTTAGCTTGTTTTGTATGCACATTTATCTATATGGAAGAAATCTTGAAAACTATGTGTGATTGTTGTAAATAGATCTTCAAGCTTGTCTTGAATGATTGCTCAATAGTCTTAATGGTCTTGATACTTGCATAGACTTGTGCTTATATCTCTTCCCACTTTATTTTTGTTTTTGCAAAAGAGCTCACCAAATGTAAATCTCCAAATGAAAAGAGATATCGAGTTGTAAAAGTCTGTCGCACATACTAGTATTTGACTAGGAAAAGGGAAAGTGACTTTTGTTTTGAAATGTATAGTGCTCAAAAAGCCAAAAGCTAATTATAAATATTGATATATCAAAAATATCAAGCACCGATCTCAAAAAGAGATGTATTATTCAAAATGGATCAAATGTTATGATTTATACAAAAGCCAAATGAAAAGCTTCTAAGATTTGTAATCATTTTGTAGGAAGTCATATATGTTCATTTCTATAATTGAGATAGACCACTTGATTTAGTACCAGTTATGTATGTCTTGATTGAATTGATCATTGAAGTTTCACTTTTGTTTAAGGACATTCACACTTAATACTCACCCACAACACACAAGACTTTGATTCAATTAATGCTTATCTCATTTGTGTGATTGTACATGTTCAAATGTGATATGTATGCTCAAGTACTTGCTGATCAAACCCAAAAAGATTTTTGAGTGTTCTATATGTTCTTGAAAGTGATTTTATACTTTCGTGTCTTTAGTTTTTGTTCAAAATGCATTTTTGTGTTTTTTTTTTTTAAAAAAAAAAAAACTGGTTTAGAGGGCGTTTCGCGAGAAGCTTGCGACTTAGAGCTTCCTGCGAAAAGGATTTAAGGGAAATAATTTTTTGGTCTTTTTACACAGAGACTCTCGCTACTGTCTTGCGAGTAATTCACAACTTAAAACTTCTTACAAAAGTTTTTGTGCTTCAGTGGCCATTCTTATGATTGTCTCGTGACTGCCTCACTACTGTCTGACTCGCGAAAAACACGTGTTTTCAGTTTTATATTGTAGATGTGACAGTTTTTCAAAACACTCCCATTTCCCTCGCTAAGCCTCTCTCGAATCCTTTTCAACCCAAAATCACATTTTACTCAAACCCCACCATTCTTTATTTTCTGCATTCTCAACTTCAAGGTATGTTTTCTAAAACATTTTCTTCACGTTTATCTAAGATTTTGCAGTTATTTGAGTTAGGGTTTCAAAAATTGGGGATTTTTCGAAATTGGGTTGGGGTTCTTCATTTTGTAAATTTTTTTTCAAAATCTTTGTTTGGGTTGAGTCCCATTTGTTATTTGTGCATTTGTGTTGGCCCAATGAGGCATTTTAGCATGTATTGAGGCAAGTTTTCACCATGTTCATGCATTATCCATAACTATTGTGCATTGTTGCACGTTAAGTGTTTGACAGAATGTCCGAATGACATTTCTGTGTTGAATTGGACTTAACCAAGTTTCAATATTTGATTTTGGTCTTAAATGATCATGTTTACTTTGTTTTGGTCAATGGTTGTGTGTTTTACTTTGTCCATTTTGTGCCTCAATGCCATGCAATGCACACACCTAGGCACCCTCTAGGCACACCTCATGCATCTCATGCTGCATCCTCATGCATTAGCACATATGCACACACATGCACAACTACTTAATTTCATGCATTGTGTCTATGTTTACATGTTGAAACTGTTTTAGCATGTTGTTTTGAGTTATTTATGCTCTATTTTAGGTTGTTTTACCTTTGTATTGGAACTAACTTGAATCTAATCAAGTTTTGTGTTCTATTTTATGCTTTTGCACATGTTTCTAGTTTGTTCTGTGTTCTTTTATGCAGATGTCTCCATTTAAGCGCTCAGTTGTGAAAGGAGGTAGCAGCAAAGGGAAAGAGTCTGTAATTGATGTTGATGACTCGTCACCAAAGTCAAAGAGGACTCGTTTTTTAACAGAAGTGTATGACCCTGACTTGTTCAGATCTTATGCTACATTTCAGACCTATACGACTTGTTTTCGAGATGCTCCATTGTTGGTTGAAAGGGTCTTTGACCAACCATCTCTCCGTGAAACTAATGTTCCAATATGGTTTGCCATAATGGATTGGAACTTTCTGCTTTCAAATCTTGAGGATGCATACGAGAACATGGTAAAGGAGTTCTATACCAATGCCATTGTTGAAGGAGAAGAGTTAAAATGTTAGGTTAGAGGAAAAAGTTTCTTAATGACATTGTTTTATTTGGCGAAAATCCTACATATTAACCAACCAATACTCCCCATACCACCGATATATGATGAGCTGAATCCAGATGAAGAGGTTTTTAAAGAAGCTTTAGGAGCTAATTTGGAATTCTCCTCCAATACAAAATCAATTAGTGTGGCATCCCTTTCCCCAGAATTGAGACTGCTCACAATGATCATGTGTAGCAGTCTCTATCCTCTATCCAGCACCGGGTATATGAATCTCGGTCGAGCATTATTCTTGCATGATCTGATCACTAATGAAGAAATTGATGTGTGTTCTCATATTTTCCACATCTTGGCCAAAACGGTTGACCGGATTGCTTCAAGGAATTTTATTCCTTGAAGCTCAAAGGTGTCCATCCCTTGGAAGATGAGCGTCCATACCTAAGGCCAAGTCCAATTAACATTCGTACTCTTCATGCAAGTATGAGTCACACCAAGAAGAATACCAAGCAAGAAAGTCATGCAACTCCGGGAAGCTCAAGTTCTACCCCCATGCCGTTGATGAACAATTAGAAAACATCATGGCTGCACTTCAAGAGATTAATGCCAAGATATTCGTTCTATCTACTATCATGTACTTCCAGCACATTCGCTTTGATACAAAGTTCACATCTCTCCAAACTCAGATGGACGAAATTCAAAGGAAGCTAGAAGAAAATGGAGACTAGCTATTCCATGACAAAAATGGGGAGATGGTGTCCATGATAAAAAGGAGGAGATGGTGTCATTGATAGAGGGAGTGTAGTGATAGGGGGAGGAGTAGCTAGAAGTTTATATCTTTTGTTTACAGTGTTTATTGTTACTGCTTTTGTTTAAAGCTTTAAATACTCTGTTTTTAATTTCAGTTTATTTTCAGTATTTGTGATTATCTCTATGCTTTGTAGCATTTTTTTTTTGTACTTTTAAGATATTGCTAATATGTCTTAAGTACCACACTCTTGTGCCCTAGTAGGATCTTGTATCCTAGATGCAAATACTTCATGTATTTTGCATTGGTTGAGTGTTGGACAGGCAATTGATCCTTTGTGATTGTTCTTAATTGCATTGTGTGTCCAGATGAGCATTTACTTGCTAAATGTTCATTGTAGTCATTCTTTAATGACTATTTTCATTTGATCAAGATATGCTTACATTTTTGATAATGTTTACAAACTTGATTGCACTTTACTTGCTCATGTACATACCTTGTGCTCAACTTGTCATAAGCTTAGTGAAAGTTTTGTTTGTATGCAAGTGTTTTAGGTAACAGGTATATACGTGCAAATGCTTCACAGCTTCTAGATTAGGTGTGAGTGAGTTTTGCCACTGTTCTCAAACTCACGTTTAATCTAGAGTCTGTTTTAGGGGTTTTGTCACGAAATAGCCAAAGGGGGAGATTATAAAATTGTTATTTACAACTATGTGTTTTTGTTGGCTTTTATTCTGTGCCAAATTTGATTATAATTATTGTTCAATCTTTTCTACCCTTTATTTATTGTGGGATTTGATTGTAAGGGTTGTGTGATAGAGAGAGAGTGTGTGAAGACTCAAGCAATTGAAGACTGAAGAGTTTTCGCAGGTAGCTCGCGACTTGGCATCCAGTGAAGTGACTCATGTGCCTTGCACATGTTGGAATGTGAAGAGTCAGGCCAGGATGGAGACAGTTGTGTCTTGTGAGTATCACGCAGGCAAGACCTTTTCGTGAGACACCCGCGAGACATTCTGTTCTACCAGCCTGTCCATTATGATACACACTTTCTGTGCCTACACTATTTATGCACACATTACCCACAAAAGTTGAGGAGTGCTTCTGCGAGAAAACCCTAGCCAAACACCTTGAGAGTTAGAGATTGTTATACCCACAATCCTCTACACATTTTCTTGTGGAATTTCCTCAACTCCTACCTCTCCATTTCCATACCATTGAGAGGTTGATAGCCCAAACACTTACCACACCCTTTCAGAGTGTCAAGTGAAGTTTTAGTGTTGCTGGGAAGCATTGGAAGAAGCCAAGAATGGCAGATGCAACATGGAGTTTGTTGCAGGATTTGGAGAGCTAGACAAGACACGGTTCCAAGAAGCCTTGTTGGAGTAAGAGCTTGGAGGGTTTAGGTACCTTGGGTAGATTAGGCTTGGAAGGTCTTTTGCTAACCCACGTATCCCAATTGATTGTCTAGTGGATCGATTACCGCTTGGAGGGCAGTGGAGAGGTTTTTCACCGAGTTCTTCGGTTTCCTCTTTGATAACACATCGGCGTGTTATCTTGTGTTTGCATCTTTCTTCCCTACTCTTTTACTTTCCATTTTATTGCTGTGTTGCTTTGATTATAGATTAGAGTAGCTTGTTTGTTTATCTGCTCACTTTTACACTATTCCACACTTAGTATTAAGTTAGTGTAAAATCAATCGAGCCGTATCTTTTAATTGGGGGTCTAAACGGTTCTTGTGTTTTTAACATATTTTTGAGTTTTCAAGTAAGTAAGTAATTAGGATTACCACTTGCACAACCATTTCTGGGTGTCTATAATTCAACAAAGCAACCTAGCCTTCGTATATAAACAAGGGACATGCTAACGAGTACTCTTAGGATATTGGTTAACAATTCAATTAAAGAAAATTTTTATGGGAAAAGAAAAAAAATATATTAACATTTTGACAGCTTTCTTCATTTCTTATAAAAGTAACATTAAAACTTTTCTAAAATGGATTTTTTACCAATGTCCTAAGAGTACTCATTAGCACTTCCCATAAACTAATATATGTAGCCTTACAAAAAATGTATATCCAGAATCATGACATTAAAAGTGGACAAATTCAAGACATAAGAACCAACATGACATTTTTTTCGGTAGCGGGTGGAGTTTTAATAGTCATATAAATGCCCGTGAAATAGACATTAATTTTTCTAACCTGGAAATACTATTGACCTTTTTTTTTTTTTTTTTTTTTTTTATATATATACTGGGTTCATGCATGGGGCGGCTCTAGGTTTTGGGCCAAATATATATATATATATATATATATGTGAAAGCTCCAAAATGTATTAAAACACAAGAGCTTGTTTAGACCTCCAATTAAAAAATTACGGTTAGATTACTTTTACTCTAACTTATCTGAGTGTGGAAATAAAAGTAAATGAAGCACAATCAACCGATACTACTCTAGTGCATAAACATGAACAACAAACAATAAAAGTAAAGCACAAGAGTAAGGGAAGAGAGAATGCAAATACAAGATAACACGCCAATGTGTTATCGAAGAGGAAACCGAAGAACTCAGCATAAAACCTCTCCGTCACCCTCCAAGCAGTAATCAATCCACTAGATAATCAGTTGGGATACATAGGTTAGCAAGAGATCCTTCAAGCCTAATCTACGTTATGCACCTAAACCCTCCAAGCTCTTACTCCAACAAGTCTTCTCAAAACCGTGTCTTGTTTAGCTCTCTGAATTCTGCAATACACCCAATTGCATCCACCGAGCCTCACCGGCTTCTTTTGGCAAACCCCAAAACTTCCCAAGCTCCAAAACACTCTCTACACTCTGAATAAGTGTGATATGACAATGGGAGAGGAAATGAGAAGAGGCTACAATGATTTCTCACTAATAATGAGTAGCTCTCTCTCTAAAAGATGGGTGTGTGTGTGTTGTAGAAAACCTATCTAGGGTTTTTCACTCTAAATAGCCTCCTTTACATTTGTGGGTAATAAGGGTATATATAGTATGAGTGAAGGGTAAGAAAGTCACAAATAAAAATCCTCCAGGCAAAATGTTTCGCGACTACCTCACGGGAAGGCCATACCCGTGAGACACTCGTGAAAATGATAGCCTGGCACGACTCTTCAGCTTCCAATCATGTGCTCCTCACGTGGCTCTTTCGCGGGTTAGCTTCTCACGAAATCCACTGATTCTTCATTTAAACTTGAGTTTTCACCAATTTAATGCTAAACTTAATACAATAAAATCCTACAAAATACAAGGAAATAAATTAAAACAATTACAACACTTTTTGTCATGGAATAAATCCAACATAAAACATGGTTGTTAATCACAAATTTACAATATATATATATATATATAATTTTTTTAATTTTTTTTTATTTGACCGTCCTAAAATAAATTTTGAACCCCCTAGACCTAAATTTTTTTTAAGCCTAGTTGAAATAAATTTTAATATGATCATTTTGACAATATCTTGATCTTTTAAAACACACACACACACACACGCACACACACACAAATCCCTAATAACATACCAATTTGATCTAAAATATGGAGGAAAAAATAGTAAGCCTAACAACAAAAGTATAAATTTGTTCATCTTAAATCTAAAACAAATCATTTAGATCTTAACAAATTTGAAATAAACTAATATATAAAAGTTTATTGTATTTAGATCTCACTTGGAGTTCACTTAACAACAATAATTCATATGTTGATTGTATTTAAAAACAATAGATGATTTCCAAGATTAATCTTAGCAATAATTATTATTATCTTCATCGTATTAATAAACAATATGAAATGAACTTATAGTTTATCTTATATGAGAAATGTTATATTCATAATATGCTCATAATAAAGCCTAAGTGACAGATTGTTACTAAGTGTTATTGATGAGAAAAAAAGTAATTTCAGTAGTGAGTTTAAATTAGACCTAATAACAACTTGTAACCTAAAATTTGTTGGAAAAATATTGTGAAAATATTTTAGATGTAGCACTTCTCATCTTTTATTCTCTTACTAGTACATACTATGAAAAACTTTGTAATTAAAAAATCAAGTAGACCACAAGATTCACTTCTTTTTTTCTTTTTTTTTATACCCAAAATGCATCTTCTTACTGACCCCTCTAAAAATATATCCTAGAGTTATGATTGATTGGGTTGAATGAGTTATATAAATACCCATGAAATAGATTAATTTTTCTAACCCGAAAATACTATTGGCTTTTTTTTTGGGGGGGGGGGTAGTGGGTGGAATTTATGAAACCTTTTTTTTTTTGGGGGGGGGTAGTGTTTGGAATTTTAATGAAAACTTTTTTTTTTTTTTTAGTGGGTGGAATTTTAATGAAATTTTTTTTTTTTTTTGGGGCAGTGGGTTGACTTTGAATGAGTTATATTTTTAATTAAACCTTTTTTTTTTTCACACACAATTTAACTCAAAAGACCTAAGCCTAATGAGCATGTGCTTAATTATGTTATATTAACTACTTGTTCTTCTTATCATTATTCAATGTGGAACTTCACTCACATGTGTATACCCAACAAATAGGTTATGTGTAATGCTTTCTCTGAGAATGATTTGAATATTTTCTGTAGCTACTTCAAGGGTTGGCAGAATGGCAGTAGAATTTAATATGCAATTTTAATTGCATAGTAGGATTAAACATCTACCATTGATGATACTGCATTGAAAGGATGGGGGTTGGGCCTTGGGCTTGGGAGCCCACTAGATAGAGCCAATCCAATCACATTGCGTGAAGTGCAAGGGCAATTTTCCTCACTCTATTAATTGAAATATATTACCAAAATTTTTTAAAGATAGCACTCACCAAATTGCTGACACTCTACTCGAACTTTGTCAAAACTACAAAAAAAAAAAAAAAAAAAAAAAAAGGACTATTGCGATGGGCCAAAACTACTGCAAAAGCCCTAAAAAGGACTGCTAAAGGTCCATTTGGCCTTTTGTGGTGGGGACTATTGTGGCGGTTCTACCCACCAGCTTTGCGGTGCTGCAATAGCTCTATTGTGGCGGTAAGAATAAATGCCACAATAAACTCACCTTTTAGTTGGTTTTTTGCGGCAGGCAGAAAACTGCCGCTATATGAGGTCAGAATTCGTGTTAACTAATTTTTAGCGGCAAGTTATGCCCGCAGCTATTGGTTTCCACCTTTAGCGGTGGGCAAAAGGCGCTGCTATAGGGAATCAATTAAAACGGACTCATTGGACTTTTAGCGGCAAGGAGAAACGCCACTATAGGGCTTCATTTAAACCATAATATATGCATCTTTAGCGGTGCTTTTTGACCGCCACTATAGGTTTTTTTTTTTTTTTTTTTTTTTTGTCCTAGCATGTTGTAAAACCACTATTTTTTTACAAACCTGTTACAAAGAACCTGTAATAGTTTTAGCTCTACTGGCACAATACCACAAATGCAACTAATTAACAACACCACAAATGTCTCCAAACTAACATTATATTAACATAGAAATATATTATCAAATACATATAACATTGTCTATAACCATAATCAAAGTTCCAAAGTATTTAAACAAATCCTTCAACACTTTTGCAAGAAGATGCCCTTGGTACACTTTTGCAAAAAGAACCAATAGTCCCAACTCTATGCCTGCTGGTAATAGTATACTTAGTAGTGGTCACTCATTTTGGTTTAGCATTGGGAGGTATGGTTGGAGGCAGCGGGGCAAAAGTGGTGGTGGCCCACCAGCTTCTTAACGTACACTAAGAACAACCAAAAAAGGTGTGCATTCAAAGATATTGTTCCTGGAGAATATGAAAAAAGGTAAGATGATAAAGAAGAATAAGGATAAATAGTTACCTATATGTTGAATGAGATACACAATACAATAGCCCTGTACTTAATGCCCCATCAAGTCCTTTTCTCAAAATATGCTGAATACAAGGGAACGAAAATCAAATTATCAAGGTAAGCCTATCGAATGAGAGAAATCAGAGTATGTTAAGGCTACAAAGCACAATACTGGAAGCCAATCTTTTGGACCATCAATACAAACAATCCTGAACTAGGAACTTCTAGTTATAAGATAAAGGTAAAGCTCACCACGGCAGCGTGCAAATCCTTCTCAATGCTTACAACTTCAAACATGGGCATCAATACAGCACGTTAGGCCTCATCCATGTGAGTATCAGAACCAAAAGATTTTGTAACCTAGATCAAGATTAATAACTAGCTTGAGACAATTTTGAGATTAAATTATATGCATCAGGAGATAAGATTAGACTCATAATGCACAGGTTAAACAAAGCATGTGATTACCGGAGTTCCATTATCAATGTTTTATGGGGGTCCAACCACAGTATCTCCAACCACAATATCTTTGAACAAAAATATACAGACATGCTGAGAGTATTGTTCATGGAGAGATTATTCTAACATACATCGAGAACAGCCAAAAAAGTAATCAAATTTTAGATTTGAAAAGTCCAAAAACTCATTCTAACAAAATAACATTTTATTTTCATTAATCCAATCCTCCTATTCTTTATCAAATTCAGCCCGATTTGCTTGCATCCATCCAAACAAATTGTAAAGCACTGAAAAAGAGACTATAAAGTTGCTTCAAACTCCATCACACATTCATAGTTCTACAAACCATTCAAATCAACAACAACAACAATAGCAACAGATCAAATTCTAGAGATTATGAGATTATCAAGATCCCACATTTTCAAAAACCATAGTTTAATTCTCAAGCATAAAAATTATGAGATTATCACATTAGCTTATATCTAGTACAATGTATGAAACTATGAATAAAGTACCATATAGATTTTAGAAGAGGCTAGTGAGCTAAATCCACAGACATGAATCAACGTTAGACAATATTCATTTAAAACAAAAACAAAAGCATAGAGAGAGAGAGAGAGAGAGAGAGAGAGAGAGAGAGAGAGAGAGAGAGAGAGAGA
>NW_027069557.1:514058-544565 GCF_002906115.3 Quercus suber | reverse complement strand
GGGGGGGGGGGGGGGGGGGGTGGTGGAATTAAGCAACAAACGCATCTAATCCACACTCAACACAGCACCTAACCACACATGCAAGCAATGAAGCTAGAAGTTGGATAAAAAAATGAAGCTCAAATTTGAATAAATTTTACTTCGAGCATTATCTTTATAATTAAAAGAAGGGAGAAAAGATAATAACAAGCAAAAAGGAGATCAATAAAGATTAGTGCTCTATCTAAATTGCACCTTCTTGTCCCAAATTGATGGGATCAAGGGCAAGGTTGTAGCCTTGATTTCATACATGTCACCATTAGATTATAAGCTATTGTGAATAAAAAGAAAAGATCAACCAAGATGCAATTATAAGTTTGATTTCATCAATATCACCAAGATATTATATGTTAAAATCTTTTAGTAGGAAGTTAGGAACATACATCTAACTTATCATGGATTTCTTGTTACAGCCAGCACTTAATTTAGAAAGTCCAAATTTTTTTTACCGCATTACTATCATATAATATAATATGTAGAAAGTTCTTTTTCAGTACACATCATCAATCACACAGCAGGCCATTTGGAAACTAATGGAAAACAGGAAAGCACATTATTTAACATTGTTATCTAGAGAATTCTAACATACCGATCCATTTTTAAAACCATAGTCATCAACAAAAACAGTAAACTATGCATTCATGAAATCCTAATATAAGTGATATAAGGGTGAGTTTGGTTTAACTTTTTGTAAAAGTGCATAATGAAAAAGTAGAGTTTTCAAAAAGTGCATAATGAAAAAGTGCATTTTCAAAAAGCTGAGTATTTTGTAAAAGCTATTAAAAAGTGCTTTTTAAAAAAACTGAGTGTTTAGATAGCATTTATAAAAGTGGCAGTTTGAGGGATAAATTATCAAAAATGACAATGTATATATAAGGGAGTTTATTTCATACTTAAATCAACTACTTCATATACTTACTAAATAAAAATAATAATAATAATAATAATAAATATATATATATATATATATTATTGGTATTATTAATGTTTGGGCAATTTCTCTTTTTTAGTGTCATAATTATTTGTTATTACCATTAATGACTTCTTATTAATATTAATTAAATATAAATAATTTTCATCATCCTGAAACTCAAAATGAAAATGTAAAAAGATGATAAAATATACACCAATAATCCAAGTTTAAATTGTACTACATAAAAATGTAAAAAGATATAAAATACATATCAATAACTCAAATTTAAATTGTACAACACAAAAATGTAAAAAAGATGATAAAATACATACCAATAACCCAAGTTTAGATTGTACTACATGATATTATATATATAAAAAGAAAAAAGACAACTACTAATTATTATCCCCTCAAATGGAATTGGCAATGGAATCACGTAGAACCACCATCGTAGGGTCTGTTAAAGATCCTGAGTTTTGCTCATACCTACTACCTGCTTCACTATTACGTTCTCTTCTAGAAATTGAATCTCAATTGGTGTTTATGAAGCCCCTATCATCCCTATCATTTAGTCTAACAAAATTATGAAGAGCCACAGTAGCAGATACAATAAGTAGTTGCATGTGGAATGGAAAAGATGGCATGTTTCTGATATTTACTAAATAATAATAATAATAATAATTATAATTATAATAAATATATATTATTGGTATTATTAATGTCTGGGCAATTTTTCTTTTTTAGTGTCATAATTATTTGTTATTACCATTAATGACTTCTTATTTATATTAATTAAATCTAAATAATTTTCATCATCATGAAACTCAAAATGAAAATGTAAAAAGATGATAAAATATACACCAATAATCCAAGTTTAAATTGTACTACATAAAAATGTAAAAAGATATAAAATACATATCAATAACCCAAGTTTAAATTGTACGACACAAAAATGTAAAAAAGATGATCAAATACATACCAATAACCCGAGTTTAAATTGTACTACATGATATTAAAAAAAAAAAAAAAAAGACAACTACTAATTATTATCCCCCCAAATGGAATTGGCAATGGAATCACAAAGAACCACCATCGCAGGGTCTATTAAAGATCCTGAGTTTTGCTTATAGTTGCTACCTACTTCACTATTATGTTCTCTTCTAGAAATTGAATCTTAATTGGTGTTTATGAAGCCCCTATCATCCCTATCATTTAGTCTAACAAAATTATGAAGAGCCATAGTAGCAGATACAATAAATATTTGGATATGGAATGGAAAATATGGCATGTTTCTGATAATTCTCCATTTATTCTTCCATACACCAAAAGTGCGCTCAATCACACATCGAAGAGATGAGTGAGCATGATTAAAATTTTCATGTCTAGTTCTAGGGCTTACACCTCTCCTTCGAAAGTCCTGAAGATGGTATGATATCCCTTTGTATGGTGCCAAATAGTCTTTCATCATTGAGTATCTAGAATCAACTACATAATATTTCCCTAGAAAAAAAAAATCAATTGTATTAACACACACACACAAGGTGTCATTATAATGAACAATTATTAACCAATTACAAACCTGGTGGTGGGTACAGAAAGTTGTTACTTTGTTTACGAATAGTATCAAGAAAAATGTGGGTGTCGTGTGTTGCACCTTCCCATCCAGGCAAAAAAAATGTGAATAACATATAAAAGTCACATGCAGCCATCACATTTTGGGTTGGATATCCCTTTCTTCCAAAGTATGGAATGGACTTCTCAGTAGGTACAATCGCTATCACATGTGGGCTATCAATCGCACCAATGCAATCCTAATAAAAACATTAATAGTTTTCAGTTCCACATGACAATTATCTTATAGACAATAACACTTATTCAAAAGGCAAAAATAGTACACATACTTTGAAATGTGGCCAATAAATTGGATGGTCTTGTATTTTGGTTGGAACTTCACTAAAAGTTGGATCCGAAGGGTTTACATATGCGGTTACAAAGCGAGCACCCAACAAAGTGACCATCTTCTCAAAATGTCTACTTATGGTTTCACCTGAATGCTGAAATATTTTTTGAACCATTCGGTTACATGTTCCATGACCAAATATTAGTAAACAGATTGTCACTGACTCTTCTAACCTTATATTCCTTGAATGTTGAAGTCCATAGTCATGTTGTAAAACTTGACACAAATTTTGAAACACCTCCTTTTTCATTCTAAACATTTTGTAACACAATTTCTCATTACCTTCCACGCAACATCTCACCCAAGCCCATTTTGCTTGTTCAGAATCATAACAAGGAGTCTTATTTACATTCTTTCCACCACAATTCTTTTGCTTTACACTGATTTGATCATCATGTTGTTATGCTGCTATTTGGCCATGATAGAGTATTGCCTTAAGCAGGTATGCTATCCAAATTCCACCTCACTATGACATGACCATGCATACATAGATATATTTAAATATTGTCATGTTGTTGGATAGATACTGGTTAGGTACACTCTCTTATACCCCTCTATAACATTATAGTCTTGCATACATGCAACCTCCCCTTTCTCATGATCTCTTTAGCCAATGATGAAATTCTATATTTATGCCGCCAAAATTATGTCTTAACCCTGGTTTCCTGATTTTCCATTAAAAATCAAGTTTTCAAAAATTTTAAAAAGAAAAAAAGAAAAAAGAAGCAATTATGCTGCCAAAACCCAGTCTTAAAATTGATCTCCTGATCTCCATTTAAAAAAAAAAAATTTTGATCTTCCAAAAGTCTCTTTTTAAAGTAATTATGTTGCCAAAATCCTATATCATTAAAAAAAAATTTTGATCTTCCAAAACTCTCTTTTCAAAGCAGAAATTTTTTTTATTAATTCTATTTTAATTCCAATTTAAGGTTTCGCCTTTTTCAAAAATCCCATCGACTAATGAAATCATGAAGGAGGCTCTTCTTTGTGTAATCACTTGATTCAAACCTCGTCAATCAAAGAACCACATTATTCACAATAGAATGATGGGATCTTGAGGATGGTTAGGACTTCCCATCATAACGTGGGAAATATTGAGATTTTTAGTTTTTTTCAAGATTAATTCTTGCAAGTCACAGGCCTCACAAAAATGTTTTTAATGTAAAACCATTTCTTCCTTTAAGGTCAAAACCATAAATATTTAAACACATCTATTATTCTCAATGTATGCAAGATATCATGGGAGAAAATATATTTTTTTATATTTTGCATTGCACATATTTCTAAGGGATAATCAAAATTATGGTACTGACTATGGCCGGGCGTAGTGGAGTGCTTAACTCCTTTCCCATGCTTAATCTAACCCCCGAACCTGTTTTCTGCCTCTAGACAGTTTTATCTTATTTGGTTATAGAAACTAAATTTGGAAAAATCCACTTTTTAAAATTTAGGTGATCAATCATGCCTTTAATAAATCCCAATAATTGATAGCGATTCTAAACACTCACTTTCGCACACTAGCACCACGAGTGCAATTAGTGAAAGCAATGCACACACAAGATGGATTGTGAGAGAAAGGGACTGACATTTTGTCTCTCACACGTACATTGTCTCACCCACCTTCAAAAAATTCATCATTAAAACCCTTGGAGTATGATGTCGGGGTTTTCTAGCTTGCATTGGGTTGTCGACAATTAAAACCTTTCTTGTTTATAATGGATATCTTGTTGGGGAAGAATTCTCTCGTAGTGGTTTTCCTTTTGGAGTGTTCTCTATCAGTTTTCTACTTCATCTCTATATTGTGCATCTATTGCTTTATGATATGGTTCATGTTGATATACAATTAATTAATCTACAACATAATACACAACTAGACTCTATTTCTTCTTATAATTGAACCTAATTCCCCAAATATGACTAATAACATAATTTCTTGCTCAATATTTCAAAATGAACCTATACATTTATTGGTACATTGTCCACATGCCTAAAAGAAGTTATAATAGTTTACAACAAGGGAAAAAAAAGGGTGCCAAAATAGATAGTTTGTTAATCAATGCGAGATAAAAGTGGAAGGACAAATGATGATGAAGGTTCACCTATTTCAAAACTTGAGCTTGATAAAATAGAACTGTCATTCCAAGGCCCCATTTCTTCATTTCTAACATAATCATGCTCTTCAAAGTTTGGTTGATCAGGGGAAATTTTTTGAACTCCCTCTAACTCCATCATGATCTCTATCATCGTAGGTCGTTTCTTTCCATACAAGTGCAAACATCTTTGTGCAAGATTAGCAATTGTCATGACTTCATGTTTATTACCTTCTTTCCTTACTTGAGTATCAAGTATGTCAAAGAGACGGTTCTCTTTTACTGACTGAATGAAATTTGTAGATAAATTTCGATCTTCTTGTGATCTTGTAGAAGAAACTGGCTTTTTTCCAGTTAAAAGCTCAATAAGGACTACTCCAAAACTATAAACATCACTTTTTTCTGTAAATTGGCCTGTTTGAAAGTATTCCGGATCCAAGTACCCAAAAGTACCATATACTAGCGTGGTTACATGAGTTTGGTCAATGGCCATTGATCTTGAAGTTCCAAAGTCTGCTATTTTTGCTCTATATTTGTCATCGAGGAGTATGTTTGAAGATTTTATATCTCGATGGTAAATGGGTATTGAAGCTGCCGAGTGTAAGTAAGAAAGAGCTCCTGCAACTTCTGTGGCAATCCTTAAGCGCATTTCCCATGTTAATAATGGAAACTCTTCATTCTCTTCATGAATGTACTGAAAAAGTGTCCCATTGGGAATGAATTCATAAACTAACAAAGGAACTTCTGTCTCTAAACACCACCCAAGCAGTTTGACCACATTTCTATGGTTGATTTGGGAAAGAATGATAATCTCATTAATGAAACTTTCAATATTCCCCTTATCCACTGTGTTACACTTTTTAATTGCCACAATTCTTCCATCAGCTAACATTCCTTTATAAACTGTACCTTGCCCACCTTTACCAAGTATTCTGTTTTCCTTAAGCGCATTTCCCATGTTAATAATGGAAACTCTTCATTCTCTTCATGAATGTACTGAAAAAGTGTCCCATTGGGAATGAATTCATAAACTAACAAAGGAACTTCTGTCTCTAAACACCACCCAAGCAGTTTGACCACATTTCTATGGTTGATTTGGGAAAGAATGATAATCTCATTAATGAAACTTTCAATATTCCCCTTATCCACTGTGTTACACTTTTTAATTGCCACAATTCTTCCATCAGCTAACATTCCTTTATAAACTGTACCTTGCCCACCTTTACCAAGTATTCTGTTTCTGTTAAAATGATCAGTCGCATTTTTCAACTCATTTGAATTGAATAATTTTGTATTTTGAACATTGTTGTCATTTGAAGATAATTGTTGTTGTAATAATAAACCACCATTCTTTTTGAAGAATTTTTTCTTGAGCTTGATTTTGTTTCTTTTCTTTATCATTCTGTACAAGCACCATATAATAGTGAATAGAAACAATGCCCCAAGGCTTGAACAAATAGCTGCACAGGTCAAGAAAATTAAATAGAAATATCACATCAACCTAAATTCGAATTATATAAAAATATGAATAAGTGTGAAATAGATTTGAACAAAAGTACAATGAATTGTAAATATCTTTCTCATGTTTTAAAAGAATTTAATAATTTTTTCTTCTTTTTTTACATTAATATTTCTCATAATATCCTTGAATATAAATGGTGTTAACTACTAATTAATTTCTAAGAAAGAATAAAATTTATTATTTTGTTTTATGGAAACATTTTTTATACATGAAATTTATTGTTAGGTACTTGATTTTTCTTGCAAGTCTATTGTTTTTAAAGGGGCTTATGAGCCCAACAAAAATTTTCCCGTTGCATGGCTCCGGCTAACTTTGCAACATGTACCCGGCAGTCCTACCTTACATGAGCTTAAACACCTAATTGGCGAATTCTTATTATAGATTATAAAATTTACTACCAAAAATAATTGTATAGTGGTGCTCATCAGTAAAATCAGCCTTCACTATTTTCTAGGACTAACCAAAATACTTCACTCATTTCTCCTTTATTTTCTTCCATTATTCAAATACCTCACATCTCCTGTTATATGTTGACTTTGATCAAAGTATGATGTCAAATTTTTTATCCCTTTTTAGTGAACAATGACTGAAAAAAATGAGCTTGTCCTCTTTTGTCACACCACATTCAAGCTTACTGTAAAAATCTATATCATAATAGAATAAAAATCTAAATTGAAATGAAGAATTATGCAACTTTATAGAGAGCAATTGTCTTGTAAGGTTGAAATTTATCAACCATCTTGTTGGCTTTATTCCGTACTAATTTGCTTGTAATTTAGCACTTAGTAACCCTGTATTTAGGTGGGATTATTGTAAGGGTAGTGTGTGAGAAGAGGTGAAGAAAAGTTCAAGTATGTGCAAGAAAGCAAGGTTTCGCAGTTAGGACTCGCGGCTGACTCGCGACTGGCAAGCTGCTAACTGCAAGCACGTGAGATGCACACATGGGGAGCTAAAAGGTCGCACCAACTGTCATACTACAGGACAAAAGTCCTAGGCTGGCCAGGCCGTTATGTCACGACTTGAACTCGCGACTTGGACAAGCCGTGAGGTCAAGCCGCCAATCAGCCTTGTTTGGCAAAAACTGTCTCTTCGTATTCCAAACACACACCACTATATATAAACCCTTATACCCAATAAATGGAGAGAGCATCCAGAGAGAATTTTGTGAGGGAAACCCTAGAGAAAAATAAGATTGCCTCATCTCCAATCTTTACCTTAGAGACTCTACAAATTCCTTTACTCTCTTCCTCTCCATTATCATCTCCTTGAGAGGTCATTGACCAAATCCTTATCTCACTACACCCACGTCTGTGAAAAGGTTCATTTGGTGCTAAAGGAAGTAGTTTGGAAGGAATCAATATACATTGGTTGATGCTATGGTCTAGTAGCAGAATCCAGGAAGCTAAAGAAGAAATAGGTTCGGCGTAACCTTGTTGGAGCAAGAAGCTTGGAGGGCTTAGGTACTTGGGTAGATTAGGCTTGGAGGGTCTTTTGCTGTTCATGTATCCCAACTACATTCTTTAGTGGATTATTTGACCGCTTGGAGGGCGGCGGAGAGGTTTTATGCCGAGAACTTCGGTTTCCACTTCGATAACACATCGTGTGTTGTCCGTGTGTTTGCATCTTCCTTCCCTTTCTCTTTGCCTTATATTTACTACTGTGGATGTGTTTATATTTGACATAGATTAGTTATCAATTCTGTGACTGGTTTATGTTCATGTTCCGCACATTAATTGTTTGATTATAAGCTTGAATTGATATTTTATAATTTATGGTCTAAATGTTCAAGGCTGTTTTAGACACATATTGAACTTTCATGTCTTTTCAAAAAAGATTTGTGAATGCGTGAATAGTACCATAGGACCCAATTTTAATGAAAATTTTACTGAATTAGACAACTTATGGGTTCTGTGAATAATACACGAGACCTACTGACAGAGATGCAAATGCACAACGTAAGCTCAAAAACACTATCCAAACTCCACCTAAAAGTGCATGAAATATAGTTTTTTTTTATCCGTTCTAGCTTAGAGAAAGATAGGATACGCAAGTGGCCTAGTCATTCCCTTCCATGATCCATTGAACTGAGTCAAACCAATAAACTAAAGGTACAATTCCATTTTCCAAGTAAAAAAAAAAAAGTAATCCATACAAAAATTTAACTAATATATATATATAGGAATGAATGGATGTTAGAATTGTATATCACCATAGAATTACAATAATGGATGAGAATTTGTGTATAACAAGGGAGTCAATTTCGTACTGGAGGCCGTTTTGGTTTAATTAAAGAAATGATATATTTCGATACCAGTCAATATCGGTGTACCGTTTGAAATTACTATTATATATATTGAAAAATAATAAAAACATTACAAATTTTATTATAGTACATATACAAATTAATATGACAATTAATGTGATTGGTAAATGTGAATTAGCAACATAATAAGTAAAATTAAAACCATATTTTATTAGTAATACTTTAATTTTAATAGTTGTACAATAAAATTTGTAATATTTTTAACATCAATTTTTTTTAGATGTGCTACGTCCACAATATTTTCTCAATACTTTTATAATAAATTCAAGGTGGCTATTTGTTATTGGTTTTAATTTGTTCCTATCACTAAAATGATTTTTTTTGGCCCGCCAATAAAAACCCGTAGCAAAACTTAAAACTTAAAACTTGTTGTGAAAGTGTTGTTAAAAAAAAAAAAAAGTATTTTTATTTTTGTTTGGGTGCACGTATCTCAATTTCAACTACCATCTACCAACAAATTGTTTTTAATAACTCACTTTTTTCACCTCCACTCATTCTCTTTTACTTTTATAATTTATCTTTCTTTATTTTTATCTTGATTTTATCTCCTCCACATGTTAACCTCCACTGAGTCTTATCTCATTTCAAATTTCAAAAAACAAGTCTTATCTCCTTACCTTTGGTCAATCATCACGTGGGCACCCAAAGCAAAACTCTTTGAGAAACAGTAAAGACATAAAAAAGCAAAGAAGAAGACGAAGATGATTAGAGGAATACAGATGTTGCAGAGACCACGAAGAAAAATGGAAAGCTAAGTAGAAAAGAGACCTAGATATGAGAGAGATGCATCAGATTGTGAAATTTGTTGAGAAATTATCTTAGGTGAGTGAAAAATTACAAAGAAATCTATGTTTTTCTTTTGAACCGGTATCCATTTTTTGGCCGAAATCCGGTATTTCTGTTGGTACAGCTAAAACGCTCTTGGTATTGCTAATATTTAAATCGGTATGAAATGAGGATGTTTCTATACCATTTCAGGCACCAGTACAGAAAATATCGGCCATACTGGCCGTACGATACGAAACTGACTACCTTGGTGTATAGTCCCTCTTGTCAAGGACTTATGGTATAGCACCTCTCTATCTCATAACTATGATCTTGTTTTTATTTTTACTTTATTCATTATCTAAATTTATAATCTATAATCCATGCCAAGTGCCTTCCAACTCAATTGGTTGGCATTGTTTTATGTTTTCAAGATATCCAAAAATTTCAAATTTCCTTTCTTTTATTGTAACTATCAAATTATCACAAACACTAAAGACATTTAACTTTTGATAAACCTCATAATATTGTGTCATATAAACTTTTGAGACCTCACAATTTTACACATAATTATTTTAATATATACTTTTTAATTGATTTTGAATTTAATTCTATATTTAAACCATCCATTAGAATTTCGGTACATCATATCTTCTATAAATGCTAGAATATATAATTTTATAAATAAATAAATTTACAATAAATTCTGATTCCTAGAATATATAGTTCACAAACACAATCATAAAATAAATTCTGATTAAGATCTACTATAATTATCAACTTTTTTACTTTAAAAAAAAAAAATATCAACTTTAATAGTTAGAATAAGAAAATATATCGTATTATATAAATTATTACATGCATTACACATGTTACAGACTAACATTTATAATGTTAAAGGCATTTGACGTATAGTCTACCTCAAATATTTTACCAAATACGTTTTTGAGGCCACACAATTTTACACTTCATTATAATATTTTTTAATTTTTTTTTTAATTTCTTTCCTATATAAATCTAAACCCATCATTTGAATCATGGTACATTATATTTTATTTTAATGGTAGAATATATATATATATATTATAGTCCCTCTTGTCAAGGACTTATGGTATAGCACCTCTCTATCTCATAACTATGATCTTGTTTTTATTTTTACTTTATTCATTTTCTAAATTTATAGTCTATAATCTATGCCAAGTGACTTCCAACTCAATTGGTTGGCATTGTTTTATGTTTTCAAGATATCCAAAAATTTCAAATTTCCTTTCTCTTATTGTAACTATCAAATTATCAAAAACACTAAAGACATTTAACTTTTGATAAACCTCATAATATTGTCATATAAACTTTTGAGACCTCACAATTTTACACATAATTATTTTAATATATACTTTTTAATTGATTTTGAATTCAATTCTATATTTAAACCATCCATTAGAATTTCGGTACATCATATCTTCTATAAATGCTAGAATATATAATTTTATAAACAAATAAATTTACAATAAATTCTGATTCTTAGAATATATAGTTCACAAACACAATCATAAAATAAATTCTAATTAAGATCTACTATAATTATCAACCTTTTTACTCAAAAAAAAAAAATTATCAACTTTAATAGTTAGAATAAGAAAATATATCATATTATATAAATTGTTACATGCATTACACAAGTTACAGACTAACATTTATAATATTAAAGGCATTTGATTTATAGTATACCTCAAATATTTTACCAAATACGTTTTTGAGGCTGCACAATTTTACACTTCATTATAATTGTAGGGTCAGTATTTGTAGCCTAAGCCCAAAGGGTTTGGATTATGAGCCCACTAAACCCAAAGCAATGAATTTGTAGAGAGTATATGAAAGAGCAGAGCTGGATGTGAGCTAAATCGTAATTAACTAAGGTCTTTAGGAATTAACATGTGGTCATGCTTGAAAAGTTGAACAAATGACAGTCCGAAGAGGTTAATGATTATTTAAACAATGATTACAGATCTTGGAACTACAATGAAGCATCTCTCTCTCTCTTTCTCTTTTTCTTCTCCCATTTCCGAGTCTCTTTCTTCTAGATGGACTCCACCTCAACCAGTTCTCTCTCTTCGGACACACAGTAATCTTCAAACAAGGGTCCAGGCTCAATACGTAGTTTTGGGCTTTTATCCCCCCACAATAATATTTTTTAAAATTTTTTTAAAATTTTTTTCGTATATAAATCTAAACCCATCATTTGAATCATGGTACATTATATTTTATTTTAATGCTAGAATATATATATATATATATATATAGTTCTATATACAAACACAATAATAATAAATGTCTATTAGTAACTATCATGATTATCAAAATTTCATATTTAGACTAAAAAAGTGAAAAAAAAATATTATATTTAAATTCTTTCGTGCTTCACACGAGTTAAATCAGTATAAGGCAATCCTGTAACGGTTTAAAAATTGACATACCTATAATGGTAAAAAAAAATATTATATTTAAATTCTTTCGTGCTTCACACGAGTTAAATCAGTATAAGGCAATCCTGTAACGGTTTAAAAATTGACATACCTATAATGGCCATCCTCACTGGAGATTTTGGCTTGTTGCACAGGTAGCTACCTTGTATATTCACACAATCCGACTTGTTGGGACATTTATTGAGTGTCTTGTTTTCGCATTCGTTTATATCTGATTGAAATATATAAGAAATCAAATTACAAATTAGAGTCAGCAGCCAACAGATACTTTACAACTAATGCCCCTGCCTCAATTGAATTTGATTTTTTTTTTCTTATTTAATTTTTGGGTGAATTTCTTTTATGTATTTTTTTATTAACATAATAATTTTTATCACACCTATAGTGATTACACTATTATCTCTTCTATGTTTTCGAAATTCATTCAAAAAAGAAGAAAAAAAAAATGTTTCTTATTTAATCAATATATTTTAGGATTCAAAACCTATAAAAAGTAAATGGTACATGAACAAAAGGGAAAATAAAAGTAAAAAGAGAAAGAAAGAACATTATTATTACTTTCAAAAGCAATATTAAAAAAAAAAATTAATATGACATTAAATTCTTTATTTAGTAATTTATTCTTCTTCATAAAAATTTGTGTAATAAGAAATCAAATTTGGAATAATTACCTAATAACATTGTTTACGTAAGACGTACTTGGTGTTTAATCTAACTATTAAGAATATTTGAGTCATTAGTGGAACTTTGCTTATTCATTCAAAATATCCTTGACAAATAATATATAGGCTAAAATGCAAAATTGACATTCTAAGTTTCAACTTTTGTCATTTCAGTCCTTTATATTTCAATTTTATCATTTCAGTCTTTTCAGTTTCAAATTTTGTCAATTCAGTCTTCCGTTATCCTTTAGTTAAGTACTGCCGTTAATTAAACAAAAACGATGTCATTTTGGATTTTTTTTTTTTAATTTCTTAATTTTACTAAAATAATTTAATTACCCAAAAAAAAAAAAAAATCTAAAGGGAACAACGATGTTCCCTTGCCTCTGAAAATCAAAAACATCACCGATACCTTATCCGGCTATCCCTAACAATCTAACTAGCGAAGAAATTTTGGGGGAGAGAAAAAGGGGGGGAGAGAGAGAGACTGTGAGATCTAGATTGAGAGAGAAGAGCGTGGGGATGGACGATTCGGCGGAAGAGATGAAGTTGCTCGATACAGAGGCGTTGAAAATCGAGGTTAGGGAGGACGATGCAGCGGCTTCTACTGGTGTTGTCCTTTTCGATCTCAAGACAAAGTCTATGGGGGTCGTGGAAGTTTTGCGAATGGCAGAGGTGATGGTACAGGCGGAGGACGCCATGGAGTCATCTTCAGCTCCTTTGTCGTCTTGATCATCATCGTAGTGGTGGTGGTCATATATATGTTAATTTCTTAGCTAGTCGAGTTGTTTGGGATAGGGTATCGGTGATGTTTTTGGTTTTCAAATAAATCTATAAAATTAATTAAATGGTTTTGGTTTAATATCGGTGATGTTTAATATCAGTGATTATGCAGTTTTGGTTTAATTATCGATGATTGTTTTGGTTTAATTATGCAGTTTTGGTTTTGGTTTTTGGGATATCATTCAATGATTACTCTCCATGTGAGAATGTATCGGTGATATATTTAAGGACAAAGTTTAGCTACAAAATTGGTTGTAGCCTTAGGCTACAAACTTACTCAATAAAATAAATATTACTACATATTTTGAAAATCTAACCGTTGAATTACATGTTCTTTACCCTCTTAATGCACATGTCAATTTTTGTGTCAATCGGATATCATTTACTATATAATCTATAATCTTATATTTTATGCATAATTTTAAATTACAAAAACTTGCAATTTAAAAATTTATTGATGACATAACTATTAATCTTTAATTTTCTTGAAATTTTACAAACATGGAGGATATAAGAAGAAGATGCAATCCAATGGTGGATTTATCAAAATTTACCTCCCATAAAAAGATATTGAGTGAGTTTGTAGTCTAAGGCTACAATAGATTTTGTAGCTAAACTTTGTCCTATATTTAATATCAGCGATGTTTTTGGTTTTCAAAGGCAGGGGAACGACGTCATTCCCGTTAGATTCTTTTTTTTTTTTTTTTTTTAGTTAAAGTATTTTAGTAAAATTAAGAAGCTTAAAAAAAAAAAAAAATTCAGAACGATGTAGTTTTGGTTTAGTTAACAACAGTACTTAACTGAAGGGTAACAAAGGACTAAATTGATAAAATTTGAAACTTAGAGGTCTACAATGACAAAACTGAAACTTAGAGGACTAAAATGACAAAAGCTGAAATTTAGAGGGTCAGTTTTGCATTTTATCCTAATATATATATAATGAATATACAAATGCTTAATGAGTTTTCTTTCAAAAAAAATCATCTAACCACCGTGTACCATTGCTGTGATGATTACTTTATAAGTATAAAGTTTTTGTGGGGTGAACTAGAGTTTAAGTCTCCGAAGGAAGTTTTACACACATATATGCTTAGTTTAAGTTAGAGTAGAATTTCTATCTTGTATAATATATATATATATATATATTATTTAATATAAACAAATGAATTTAACTCTCCCTAAAGCCAAATCCTAGCTTAGCAATTGTTTGTATTGATTTTTCCACTTATTACATAATCAAATTCCGTTAATAGGGAAAATAGCGAATAAAGAAATCACAGGTGAGGTAAATGTTTTATAAAGTAAACTATAAGAAAGGTTAGTGTCACAAAATAAAAGTGGTATGTGTAATTTACCCTAATAGTAATTATTTAATATGTCAACTACTTGAACGGTCCTCTAGTATGCCAAAAAAATAAATAAATAAATAAATAAAGTAAAAGGTAAATTAGAAAAATAATTTATTGGTCTTTTTTTTTTCTTTAAAAAAAAAAATCATTTTGGTACATCCTAAAATAGAATAGAGAAATATATATATATATATATATATTTGCTAAGAATATAGAGAACTAACAATTTTAAAAGGAGAATATATATATATATATATATTTATGTGTGTTATTTAAAATCACATATCATTCTTGAATATAATTTTATATATAAAGTGACACTATGTGTATTTTTAGATTTTCAAAAAAAAAAAAAAATTATCGTGAAATGGATCTTTCTATTTTAAAGATCGATCATAGATCTTGAACATCATCTTAGCCTCCATTCATTTTTAGATTTCCTTTTTTTTTTTTTTTTTTTTTTTTTTTTTTTTTTTTTTTTCTTTNTTTCAACATATCATACCAAATGTTATTTTTCATAAGAATTTGTTCAATCAAAATTTATTTATTTAATTTATCCGAATTCATACTACTTGCAATAGTCTTACCAAATGCAATCTTAATTAAAATTAATAATGTCCCGTTTAAAAGAAGAGAAAAAAAAAAAAATTAAAGACACATGTTATATTATAATATATTAAATATATACACGGGGCCCCAACCGCGCATGTACATACTACGTACTTACATAGTACGTAGACCATATCCATGACTATGACTATGACTTTTTCTTTTTTCTTTTTTTCCTTCTTCTTGAAAAGGCTACGATAGACTATTCATCTTTGAGACTTACTAACGTGTGCCCTTAGAGCATACATTATAAACTATTTTAAGAAATTTTTTATGAAAAAACGAAAAAGTAATTAACTATTTTGACAGTTTTTTCAATTTCTCATAAAAACTTTCTCAAAATGAATGATTAATGTGTGCCCTTAATTTTTCTATTATATTATGTTTAACGTTTAGAAAAAAAAAAAAAAAAAAAAAAAATCTATCTATTATATATATATATATATACATATATTAAAATTTGAATTCTCACAATTGGATACATGCAATGATGACATATGGTTCTTTCTCAAATCATTTCTTCTTAAAGCTAAAGATTCACAAGGAAAATATGATTCAAATGACTATTTATCTACTCGTTAGGATATAGACAAATGTCCGTATTTTAACATGTCTAATGCATCAATAGATTGAACACAAGCTTTATATATATATATATATATATATATAAACAGATGATGAATACAACAATGACACATGCATGTCATTTTGTGAAAGCATACGATAATGATAGATGTCAAAACTCTTTCCATTGTCATTTGAATCTCCTAGTATGCTATTATTATTTATTTCGTACTATAATATGAAATAATAATGGCAATTTAATCTCCTAAACATTTCATAGTGTGGGTCATGGGCGGATACCCATTCTCAAATTATTATGACTCTACTAAAAAATTAATTTTTTTTTTTTTGAGAAGTAAAAATTAAATTATTATGATTTGCAAATATGTCCATGAATCCAAATGAATGGTTCTAATGATATATATATATATATATATTTATATATTTATTGGTAGAAAGGATAATAATGCATTAAACAGAAGAAGAACTACATGGCACGCTTATAAAAAAAAAAATTGAAAAAATAAATAAATTCATTTTCTTTGTTTGTATTTAATAAAAATTTAAATTCTAGGATTATTAAAATTTGTCTTAGGTACTTTTGCACAAATTTTTATCTTTGTAACTAAGTTTCTATTGCTTAATGCCATATGTGATTTTCTTTTCTTTTCTTTTTAAAAACTCCATGTGTGACTTTCAAGAAGCCAATATTTTTTTTCCACATTGCCTATATGATTTGGAAATTCATATAATACAACTAAATACCAATAGTTCATGTAAGTTAATTCTTAAAGAAATAAAGAAGTACAATCCACTTGCAGCCAAAGAAGAACAAATGCAATATTGATCAATTAATAATTGGAGAGAAAATTAAAACCCCACACAAAATTTTAGAAAATATAATTAACAATGAAGTATGTCATGTGACAACATTCCAAGAGTTATATGTAACTTATCGTAACTGACAAGTGGGAATAAAAAAAGGTTTGTTCAAATTTTCAAGCTATGAGATGAGATCTAATATATAAAGACTATTAACTTCCGTTTGTTATATGAATTATACCTTTATTGTTCAATGAGTTTTATTTTTGTGTAAATATATATTTCATAAATTTTAAAAAAATATATTAAATACATTTTCGTGATATTATTTCATTTTCAGTTATAAAAGTCCATTAAATATAATAGAACATCTAAATTGAGTTTGAAAAATATGTTTGCTAAGTACTTTTTATTTTATTTTATTTTATTTTTTTATACAAGATAAAATTTCTGCTCTAACTTAATTTAAGTATATGTGTGTGTGAAGCTCCCTTCTAGAAACTTGAACTCCAGCCATTTTTTCCTATACTTCACAAACACTTATACTTGTAGAATGACTATTGTACCAAAAGTGTGCGGTAGTGCTAAGTACTTTTCAAATGAGCATGAAATGAAATTTCATTTCATTCGTATATTTAAAAATAAATAAATAAAACAAAATAAAATGAGTGAATTAAAGTAGTGAAAGCTAGACGAATATGCTAGAAAATGAAAGCTTGTTGGTAACTGCAGTTTACCTTGACATCCCGTGGAAAGATAAGAATTTCCTTGGTATCCTTTAAGGCAATAATAATATTGGGCCCCGTAAAGTGTAGGATAACCTTCTGAGTTCCGTCTTCTCAGCTCGTTTGGATCCACGGTAATAAACTCAGATGCTGTCCACTCCAGCACCACAGGAACGTATTCCAAAAACTGCACATAGTAAGAGAGATCTTTTTCTATTGAATTCAACCATTTATCATCTGCAAGGAAGGCAAATTTGCATTCTTCACCGGTTTGGAAACTTGCATTAAATACTTGAATCCCAGTCTTACTCTTCCTAGAAGGGATTGCGGTCATGCAGCAGTTGAAACCTGAGCAGTACTCAAATCCGCTGTCGTCTATCATGCTTTTATCAACGCAATTTGATTTGCATCCAACCACCACCATAGGATTGATGCCGATCATTATGGCCAAGTTGTCGCAACCAACTGAAATGAAACTATCCCGATAAGATGAGAAGAAAAAAGGACTACCTGAGATATTCACACCACCAATATGTCTGGAACTCCCATTCTTACAGTTGGAAGAAATAATTGGCATGTTGACTCGAATGAGTCCCGGATCATTCCAAAAATAATTATTATTATATGGATCAGTAATATTGATTTCCAGGACCTCCATGCCAATGCTGGGTAGGAATGCTTTAAGAGAGCCACCAGTTTCATTGCAAACAATTTTGAACCAGTCATTCAAGTAACAATCGGTAGTCTTTCCAAACGGGTATGGAATGTAAATATCTCCACAGCTATCAGAACAATTGGGTTTTGCTATAGGAGCTGCAGCTTCTGCTAACTCATAGCTGGTCAGTAGAAGTAAGAAAGTAATTCGGATTACCACTTGCACAGCCATTTCTGGGTGTCTATAGTTCAACAAAGCAACCTAGCCTTCATATATAAACCAATAATGGTCATACTAACAACTACCTTAGGGGGCATTAGTTAATCATTCAATTAAAGAAAATTTTTATTGGAAAAAAAAAATAATTAATATTTTGACAACTTTTTTCGTTTCTTATAAAAGTGACTTTAAAAACTTTTCTAAAATAAATTTTAAACAAATCTCCTAAGGGCACTTATTAGTATTTTTTATAAACCAATACAAGCAACCTTACAAGAAAAGTATATCCAGAATCCTAACGTTAAGTGGACAAATTCAAGGCACAAGAACCAACATATCCTTTTTTTTTTTTCGTAGTGGTTAGAGTTTTAATAGTTATATAAATGCCCGCGAAATAGACATTTATGCAACTTTACAAGAAAAGTATATGCAGAATACTAACATTAAGTGGACAAATTTAAGGCACAAGAACCAACATGTCTTTTTTTTTTCGTAGTGGTTAGAGTTTTAAAAGTTATATAAATGCTTGTGAAACAGACATTAATTTTTTAAAGAGCATTCACATTGAAAATGTCATATACTATATATAGGTAAAATTTAGCATAAAGGCCCAAAAAACCCCCACATCCGGACTTGTAAAAAGCAAATATTGCAAAAAAAATTGCAATAATGCTATAGTGCAATTCTGCCATTAGAACTACACTGTAGCACAATAGTAAATATATATATATATATATATATTTTATTCGGTTTTCACTTTATCAATTCCTCTCTCTCTCTCTTGCCGGTCATACTCTCATCTCCTCTCTGCAGCTTTTTATATATATATATATATATATTTTATTCGGTTTTCACTTTATCAATTCCTCTCTCTCTCTCTTGCCGGTCATACTCTCATCTCCTCTCTGCAGCTTTTTTTCTTTTTTTTTTTCTTTTTCAGTTCACTCATTCAATCCCTACCCCTCTCTCGTCCGTCTCTTCCCATTCATTTTTTTCCCCCTCTCTATTTTCCCTTGAATCAAGGGTTTAATGTGGTGCAATAAGAAAGTAATTCGCATTACCACTTGCACAACCATTTTTGGGTATCTATAGTTCAACAAAGCAAACCAGCTAGCCTTCATATACAAACCAATATATGTAGCCTTACAAGAAAAGTATATCTAGAATCCTGACATTAAGTGGACAAATTCAAGGCACAAGAACCAACATCTCCTTTTCTTCGGTAGTGGCTAGAGTTTTAATAGTTATATAAATGCCCGTGAAATAGACATTTATGCAACCCTACCAGAAAAGTATATCCAGAATCCTAACATTAAGTGGACAAATTTAAGGCATAAGAACCAACATGTCCTTTTCTTTTTCGTAGTGGTTAGAGTTTTAATAGTTATATAAATGCCTGTGAAACGGACATTAATTTTTTTAAGAGCATTCACATTGAGAATGTCATATGCTATATATAGGCAAAATTTAGCATAAAGGCCCAAAAAACCCCCACATCCAGACTTGTAAAAAGCACATATTGCAAAAAAATTTGCAATACTGCTATAGTGCAGTTCTACCTTTAGAACTGCACTGTAGCACAATTATAAAATATATATATATATATTTTATTCGGTTTTCACTTTATCAATTCCACTCTCTCTCTTGCCGGTCATACTCTCGTCTCCCCTCTCTAGCTTTTTTTCTTTTTTTTCTTTTTCAGTTCACTCATTCAATCCCTCCCCCTCTCTTGTCCCTCTGTTCCCATTCTTTTTTCCCCCCCTCTCTATTTTCCTTTGAATCAAGGGTTTGATGTGGTGAAGTAAGAAAGTAATTCGCAATACCACTTGCACAACCATTTCTGGGTGTCCATAGTTCAACAAAGCAAACCAGCTAGCCATCATATACAAACCAATATATGTAGCCTTACAAGAAAAGTATATCTAGAATCCTGACATTAAGTGGACAAATTCAAGGCACAAGAACCAACATATCCTTTTTTTGGGTAGTGGTTAGAGTTCTAATAGTTATATAAAGGCCCATGAAACAGACATTTATGCAACCTTACAAGAAAAGTATATCCAGAATCCTAACATTGAATGGACAAATTCAAGGCACAAGAACCAACATGTCATTTTTTTTTTTTTTCGTAGTGGTTAGAGTTTTAATAGTTATATAAATTTTTGTGAAACAGACATTAATTTTTTTAAAAGCATCCACATTGAGAATGTAATATGCTATATATAGGCAAAATTTAGCATAAAGGCCCAAAAATCCCCCACATTTGCAATACTACTATAGTGCAATTCTGCCTTTAGAACTGAACATCACTATAGCACAATTGTAAATAAAAAATAAAAAAATAAAGAAATAAAAAAAATTAAAAAAAAATAAAAACATTCGGTTTTCACTTTATCAATTCCTCTCTCTCTCTCTTGCCAATCATACTCTCATCTCCTCTCTCTAGCTTTTTTTCTTTTTTTTCTTTTTCAGTTCACTCATTCAATCCCACCCCCTCTCTCGTCCCTCTCTTCCCATTCATTTTTTTCCCCCTCTCTATTTTCCCTTGCATCAAGGGTTTGATGTGGTGAAGTAAGAAAGTAGTTCGCATTCCCACTTGCACAACCATTTCTGGGTGTCTATAGTTCATCAAAGCAAACCGGCTAGCCTTCATATACAAACCAATATATGTAGCCTTACTAGAAAAGTATATCTAGAATCCTGACATTAATTGGACAAATTCAAGGCACAAGAACCAACATATCCTTTTTTTTGGTAGTGGTTAGAGTTTTAATAGTTATATAAATGCCCATGAAACAGACATTTATGCAACCTTACAAGAAAAGTATATCCAGAATCCTAACATTGAATGGACAAATTTAAGGCACAAGAACCAACATGTCCTTTTTGTTTTCGTAGTGGTTAGAGTTTTAATAGTTATATAAATTTCTATGAATAGACATTAATTTTTTTAAGAGCATCCACATTGAGAATGTAATATGCTATATATAGGCAAAATTTAGCATTAAGGCCCAAAAATCCCCCACATCCGGACTTGTAAAAAGTAAATATTGCAAAAATATTTGCAATACTACTATAGTGCAATTCTGCCTTTAGAAATGAACTGCACTGTAGTACAATTGTAAAAAAAAAAAAAAAAAAAAAAAATATTCGGTTTTCACTAGGCCAATGAAATAGTGCAAGTTGAACAAACTAAAAATACTGTAACTTCTAGGCGTTTGCTCTTTTTATATATAGATAATATAATATAAAGAAAAAAAAAACAAATTGGTGTACTTCAAAAGAAGAAGAAAAAAAAAAAATTCATCTCACCATATTGGCCAAGTGCCTTGAATAAGTATGAAAGGTTTTTTAGTAGCAGTAGAATTAGTCCAAAACTTGGCTAAACCAAAACACAATTCCTAAGCATATTGGCTATTTTTATATTTTATTTTGATTTGTAAAGAACTGATAGCTCAGTAATTTTGAAAATATTGTGATGACAACAAGATGTCTTAAACTTTTCACAATAGAAAAGTTTTGTCCACGACATTTTTATCACAAATTATAAGTAGTAGGTTGTTATTAGTTCGCAAAAAATTAATTTTATTACCAGGTTTAACTTATTACCAATAACAATAACTATTGCGGATGTTGCACTTTTTTTGCATGATAACTTTATTTTTAGTTGTAATTGGTTCCAATATGATATTTTAATATTTTATTTTGACCTATATGAAATTAAGACCTCAACAATTGTGAAAATATTGTACCAATTTGTTGTGTTAACATTTTATTATTTTGTGAAATATTGCAAATTGAACGAACCAAAAATAATGTAGCAAAATTACTGTAACTTTACACATTCAAAAAAAAAGGTGGCTGGTGAAACAATGAAAGTTGAACAAACCAAAATTACTGTTGCGCATTCGTTCTTTTTATATATAGATAATATAATATAAAACAAAACAAAAACAAATTGCTGTACTTGAGAAGAAAAAAAATCCATCTCACCAGATTGGCCAAATGCCTTGAATAAGTATGAAAGGTTTTTTAGTAGCATTAGAATGAGTCCAAAAACTTGACTAAACCAAAACACTATTCCTAAGCATATTGGCTCTTTTTATATTTTATTTTGACTTGAAAAGAATTGATAGCTCAGCAATTTTGAAAATATTGTGACGACAACAACATGTCTTAAAATTTTTACAAAAAAAATGCTATGTCCATGGCATTTTCATAACAAATTATAAGTAGTAGATTGTTATTAGTGAGCAAAAAAATAATTTCATTAGCAAGTTTAGATTAGAACTAATAACAATTTATCATGTATGGTTTGTTATGAAGGTGTTGTGAAAAATGTTGTGGATGTAGCACTTTTTTGGCTTAATAACTCTATTTTTAGTTGTAATTGTTTCCAATATGATATTTTATTATTTTATTTTGACATATAAGAAATTAACACCTCAAAAATTATGAAAATATTATGCCAATTTGCTGTGTTAATATTTTATAACTTTGTGAAGCAATGCAAATCAAACAAACCAAAAATAGTAAAGCAAAACTACTGTAACTTTATGCATTTAAAGAAAAAAAAAATTGGCTCTTGAAACAGTGCAAGTTGAACAAACCAAAAATTATCGTAGATTCAAGGCATTCGCTCTTTTATATATAGATAATATAATATAAAACGAAATAAAAACAAATTGGTGTACTTGAGAAGAAAAAAAAATCCATCTCACCAGATTAGCAAAATGCCTTGAATAAGTATGAAAGGTTTTTTAGTAGCATTAGAATCAGTCCAAAAACTTGAAAAAACTAAAACCTATTCCTACGCCTATTGGCACTTTTAATATTTTATTTTGACTTGTAAAGAACTGATTGCTCAGCAGTTTTGAAAATATTATGACGACAACAACATCTCTTAAAATTTTCACAAAAGAAATGTTATGTTCATGACATTTTCATAACAAATTATAAGTTGTGCGTTTTTAGACCCTTAAACACAACCAGATTAACCTAGTTATTTAGCCAATTGATTAACTTAGGTAAATTATGCAGATCTACGTTAACACATATAAATCATATCTTTGAACAGTGCGGAAAATAAATAACACAACGATATGATAACCCAGTGTGTGTGTGTTTGAAAAGACCAAGATATTGTCAAGATGATCATATTAAAATTCATTTCAACTGGGCTTAAAAAAAATTTAAGTTTAGGGGGTTCAAAATTTATTTTAGGAGGGTCAAATAAAAAAAATTATATATATATATATATATACACACACACACATATATATATATATTTGGCCAAAACCTAGTGCCGCCCATGAACCCACTATATATATAATATGAAAAAAAAAAAAAAAACAAAAAGTTTCATTAAAATTCCACCCACTTGGGGAAAAAAACAAAAAGGTTTCATTAAAAATCCTGCCACTAACTATAAAAAAAGAGTCAATAGTATTTTCGGATTAGAAAAATTAATATGTTTCATGGGTATTTATGTAACTCATTTGGCAAGACTGAGGTACAATACTTAGGTGTTGTTTCTTATTTCTCTCTTAAAATTTTGTCATATGGATTATTTTTCACGGGATGGAAGTGTTTTTTTTTTTTTTTTTTTTTTTTTTTTACAATTGTGCTACAGTGCAGTTCCAAAGGTAGAATTACACTATAGCAGTATTGCAAATTTTTTTGCAATATTTGCTTTTTACAAGTCCAGATGTGGGGGTTTTTTGGGCCTTTATGCTAAATTTTGCCTATATATAGCATATGACATTCTCAATGTGAATGCTCTTAAAAAAATTAATGTCTGTTTCACAGGCATTTATATAACTATTAAAACTCTAACCACTACCAAAAAAAAAAAAAAAAAAAAAAAAAAAAGGACATGTTTGTTCTTGTGCCTTAAATTTGTCCACTTTATGTTAGGATTCTGGATATATAAAAAAAAAAAAAAAAAATTATATATATATACACACACATACACACACATATATATATATATATTTGGCCCAAAACCTAGCGCCGCCCAAGAACCCACTATATATATATATAAAAAAAAAAAAAAAAACAAAAAGTTTCATTAAAATTCCACCCACTTGGGGAAAAAAAAAAAAGGTTTCATTAAAAATTCGGCCACTAACTACAAAAAAAGAGTCAATAGTATTTTCGGATTAGAAAAATTAATATGTTTCATGGGTAATTATGTAACTCATTGGGCAAGACTGAGGTACAATACTTAGGTGTTGTTTCTTATTTCTCTCTTAAAATTTTGTCATATGGATTATTTTTCACGGGATGGAAGTGTTTTTTATTTTTATTTTTTTTTATTTATTTATTTTTTTTACAATTGTGCTACAGTGCAGTTCCAAAGGCAGAATTGCACTATAGCAGTATTGCAAATTTCTTTGCAATATTTTCTTTTTACAAGTCCGGATGTGGGGTTTTTTGGGCCTTTATGCTAAATTTTGCCTATATATAGCATATGACATTCTCAATGTGAATGCTCTTAAAAAAATTAATGTCTGTTTCACAGGCATTTATATAACTATTAAAACTCTAACCACTACAAAAAAAAAAAAAAAAAGGACATGTTTGTTCTTGTGCCTTAAATTTGTCCACTTTATGTTAGGATTCTGGATATATAAAAAAAAAAAAAAATTATATATATATACACACACACACATATATATATATATATATATATATTTGGCCCAAAACCTAGCGCCGCCCAAGAACCCACTATATATATAATATAAAATAAAAAAAAAAAACAAAAAGTTTCATTAAAATTCCACCCACTTGGGGAAAAAAACAAAAAGTTTCATTAAAAATTCGGCCACTAACTACAAAAAAAGTCAATAGTATTTTCGGATTAGAAAAATTAATATGTTTCATGGGTATTTATGTAACTCATTGGGCAAGACTGAGGTACAATACTTAGGTGTTGTTTCTTATTTCTCTCTTAAAATTTTGTCATATGGATTATTTTTCACGGGATGGAAGTGTTTTTATTTTATTTTTTTTTTTTATTTATTTTTTTTACAATTGTGCTACAGTGCAGTTCCAAAGGCAGAATTGCACTATAGCAGTATTGCAAATTTCTTTGCAATATTTTCTTTTTACAAGTCCGGATGTGGGGGTTTTTGGGCCTTTATGCTAAATTTTGCCTATATATAGCATATGACATTCTCAATGTGAATGCTCTTAAAAAAATTAATGTCTGTTTCACAGGCATTTATATAACTATTAAAACTCTAACCACTACAAAAAAAAAAAAAAAAAGAAAAAAAAAAAAAGAAAAGAAAAAAAAAGGACATGTTGGTTCTTGTGCCTTAAATTTGTCCACTTAATGTTAGGATTCTGGATATACTTTCTTGTAGGGTTGCACAAATGTCTATTTCACGAGCATTTATATAACTATTAAAACTCTAACCACTACCAAAAAAAAAAAGGATATGTTGGTTCTTGTGCCTTGAATTTGTCCACTTAATGTTAGGATTCTAGATATACTTTTCTTATAAGGCTACATATATTGGTTTGTATATGAAAGGTAGCTGGTTTGCTTTGTTGAACTATAGACACCCAGAAATGGTTGTGCAAGTGGTAATGCGAATTACTTTCTTACTTCACCACATCAAACCCTTGATTCAAGGGAAAATAGAGAGGGGGAAAAAAATGAATGGGAAGAGAGGGACGAGAGAGGGTGAGGGATTGAATGAGTGAACTGAAAAAAAAAAAAAAAAAAAAAAAGCTAGAGAAAGGAGATGAGAGTATGACCGGCAAGAGAGAGGGAGAGAGGACTTGATAAAGTGAAAACCGAATTTTTTTTTTCTTTTTTTTACAATTGTGCTATAGTGCAGTTCTAAAGGCAGAATTGCACTATAGCAGTATTGCAAATTTTTTGCAATATTTGCTTTTTACAAGTCCTGATATGGGGTTTTTTGGGCCTTTATGCTAAATTTTGCCTATATATAGCATATGACATTCTCAATGTGAATGCTCTTAAAAAAAATTAATGTCTGTTTCACAGGCATTTATATAACTATTAAAACTCTAACCACTACGAAAAAAAAAGGACATGTTGCTTCTTGTGCCTTAAATTTGTCCACTTAATGTTAGGATTCTGGATATACTTTTCTTGTAAGGTTGCATAAATGTCTGTTTCACAGGCATTTATATAACTATTAAAACTCTAACCACTACCAAAAAAAGGATATGTTGGTTCTTGAGCCTTGAATTTGTCCACTTAATGTCAGGATTCCAGATATACTTTTCTTGTAAGGCTACATAGATTGGTTTGTATATGAAGGCTAGCTGGTTTGCTTTGTTGAACTATAGACACCACAGAAATGGTTGTGCAAGTGCTAATGCAAACTACTTTCTTACTTCACCACATCAAACCCTTGATGCAAGGGAAAATAGAGAGGGGAAAAAAAAAGAATGGGAAGAGGGACGAGAGAGGGGGGGGGGGATTGAATGAGTGAACTGAAAAAGAAAAAAAAGAAAAAAAGCTAGAGAGAGGAGATGAGCGTATGACTGGCAAGAGAGAGAGGAATTCATAAATTGAAAACCGAATATTTTTATTTTTTTTATTTTATATTTTATATTTTATATTTTTATATTTTTTATTTTTTTTACAATTGTGCTACAGTGCAGTTCAGTTCGAAAGGCAGAATTGCATTATAGTAGTATTGCAAATTTTTTTGCAATATTTGCTTTTTATATGTCCGGATGTGGGGATTTTGGGCCTTTATGCTAAATTTTGCTATATATAGCATATGACATTCTCAATGTGGATGCTCTTAAAAAATTAATGTTTGTTTCACAGAAATTTATATAACTATTAAAACTCTAACCACTACGGAAAAAAAAAAAAGGACATGTTGATTCTTGTGCCTTAAATTTGTCCATTCAATGTTAGGATTCTGGATATACTTTTCTGTAAGGTTGCATAAATGTCTATTTCACAGGCATTTATATAACTATTAAAACTCTAACCATNGGAATGGACTCTGGATTCACAATTGATGACCAATACCGTGTGTATGACAAGGTTTTGTTTATTGCTCAGCCAACACTTTCAACCCTATACAGTAGGCCAAACAAAGGTTTTGATGTCGAGACATATGGAAATGCAGAACAATTACAGATGACTGATCCAATTAAAATGTTGCGGAACACTTTTAACATATGAAAATGTTGTAGATGTAGCACTTTTTGTGCACAATAACTTTATTTTTAGTTGAGGTTGGTTCCAATACGATATTTTATTATTTTATTTTGACCTATGAGAAATTAACACCTCAACAATTGTGAAAATATGGTGCCATTTTGTTCTGTTAATATTTTATTATTTTTTGAAATGTTGCGAATTGAAGAAACCAAAAATAATGTAGCAAAACTAATGTAGCTTTATGCATTCAAAAAAAAAAAAAAAAAAAAAAAGGCCAATGAAATAGTGCAAGTTGAACAAACTAAAAATACTGTAACTTCTAGGCGTTTGCTCTTTTTATATATAGATAATATAATATAAAGAAAAAAAAAACAAATTGGTGTACTTCAAAAGAAGAAGAAAAAAAAAAAATTCATCTCACCATATTGGCCAAGTGCCTTGAATAAGTATGAAAGGTTTTTTAGTAGCAGTAGAATTAGTCCAAAACTTGGCTAAACCAAAACACAATTCCTAAGCATATTGGCTATTTTTATATTTTATTTTGATTTGTAAAGAACTGATAGCTCAGTAATTTTGAAAATATTGTGATGACAACAAGATGTCTTAAACTTTTCACAATAGAAAAGTTTTGTCCACGACATTTTTATCACAAATTATAAGTAGTAGGTTGTTATTAGTTCGCAAAAAATTAATTTTATTACCAGGTTTAACTTATTACCAATAACAATAACTATTGCGGATGTTGCACTTTTTTTGCATGATAACTTTATTTTTAGTTGTAATTGGTTCCAATATGATATTTTAATATTTTATTTTGACCTATATGAAATTAAGACCTCAACAATTGTGAAAATATTGTACCAATTTGTTGTGTTAACATTTTATTATTTTGTGAAATATTGCAAATTGAACGAACCAAAAATAATGTAGCAAAATTACTGTAACTTTACACATTCAAAAAAAAAGGTGGCTGGTGAAACAATGAAAGTTGAACAAACCAAAATTACTGTTGCGCATTCGTTCTTTTTATATATAGATAATATAATATAAAACAAAACAAAAACAAATTGCTGTACTTGAGAAGAAAAAAAATCCATCTCACCAGATTGGCCAAATGCCTTGAATAAGTATGAAAGGTTTTTTAGTAGCATTAGAATGAGTCCAAAAACTTGACTAAACCAAAACACTATTCCTAAGCATATTGGCTCTTTTTATATTTTATTTTGACTTGAAAAGAATTGATAGCTCAGCAATTTTGAAAATATTGTGACGACAACAACATGTCTTAAAATTTTTACAAAAAAAATGCTATGTCCATGGCATTTTCATAACAAATTATAAGTAGTAGATTGTTATTAGTGAGCAAAAAAATAATTTCATTAGCAAGTTTAGATTAGAACTAATAACAATTTATCATGTATGGTTTGTTATGAAGGTGTTGTGAAAAATGTTGTGGATGTAGCACTTTTTTGGCTTAATAACTCTATTTTTAGTTGTAATTGTTTCCAATATGATATTTTATTATTTTATTTTGACATATAAGAAATTAACACCTCAAAAATTATGAAAATATTATGCCAATTTGCTGTGTTAATATTTTATAACTTTGTGAAGCAATGCAAATCAAACAAACCAAAAATAGTAAAGCAAAACTACTGTAACTTTATGCATTTAAAAAAAAAAAAATTGGCTCTTGAAACAGTGCAAGTTGAACAAACCAAAAATTATCGTAGATTCAAGGCATTCGCTCTTTTTATATATAGATAATATAATATAAAACGAAATAAAAACAAATTGGTGTACTTGAGAAGAAAAAAAAATCCATCTCACCAGATTAGCAAAATGCCTTGAATAAGTATGAAAGGTTTTTTAGTAGCATTAGAATCAGTCCAAAAACTTGAAAAAACTAAAACCTATTCCTACGCCTATTGGCACTTTTAATATTTTATTTTGACTTGTAAAGAACTGATTGCTCAGCAGTTTTGAAAATATTATGACGACAACAACATCTCTTAAAATTTTCACAAAAGAAATGTTATGTTCATGACATTTTCATAACAAATTATAAGTTGTGCGTTTTTAGACCCTTAAACACAACCAGATTAACCTAGTTATTTAGCCAATTGATTAACTTAGGTAAATTATGCAGATCTACGTTAACACATATAAATCATATCTTTGAACAGTGCGGAAAATAAATAACACAACGATATGATAACCCAGTGTGTGTGTGTTTGAAAAGACCAAGATATTGTCAAGATGATCATATTAAAATTCATTTCAACTGGGCTTAAAAAAAATTTAAGTTTAGGGGGTTCAAAATTTATTTTAGGAGGGTCAAATAAAAAAAAATTATATATATATATATATATACACACACACACATATATATATATATTTGGCCCAAACCTAGTGCCGCCCATGAACCCACTATATATATAATATGAAAAAAAAAAAAAAAACAAAAAGTTTCATTAAAATTCCACCCACTTGGGGAAAAAAACAAAAAGGTTTCATTAAAAATCCTGCCACTAACTATAAAAAAAGAGTCAATAGTATTTTCGGATTAGAAAAATTAATATGTTTCATGGGTATTTATGTAACTCATTTGGCAAGACTGAGGTACAATACTTAGGTGTTGTTTCTTATTTCTCTCTTAAAATTTTGTCATATGGATTATTTTTCACGGGATGGAAGTGTTTTTTTTTTTTTTTTTTTTTTTTTTACAATTGTGCTACAGTGCAGTTCCAAAGGTAGAATTACACTATAGCAGTATTGCAAATTTTTTTGCAATATTTGCTTTTTACAAGTCCAGATGTGGGGGTTTTTTGGGCCTTTATGCTAAATTTTGCCTATATATA
>NW_027069557.1:484058-511558 GCF_002906115.3 Quercus suber | reverse complement strand
ATTCCAGATATACTTTTCTTGTAAGGCTACATAGATTGGTTTGTATATGAAGGCTAGCTGGTTTGCTTTGTTGAACTATAGACACCCAGAAATGGTTGTGCAAGTGCTAATGCAAACTACTTTCTTACTTCACCACATCAAACCCTTGATGCAAGGGAAAATAGAGAGGGGAAAAAAAAAAGAATGGGAACAGAGGGACGAGAGAGGGGGGGGGGGATTGAATGAGTGAACTGAAAAAGAAAAAAAAGAAAAAAAGCTAGAGAGAGGAGATGAGCGTATGACTGGCAAGAGAGAGAGGAATTCATAAATTGAAAACCGAATATTTTTATTTTTTTATTTTATATTTTATATTTATATTTTTATATTTTTTATTTTTTTTACAATTGTGCTACAGTGCAGTTCAGTTCGAAAGGCAGAATTGCATTATAGTAGTATTGCAAATTTTTTGCAATATTTGCTTTTTATATGTCCGGATGTGGGGATTTTGGGCCTTTATGCTAAATTTTGCCTATATATAGCATATGACATTCTCAATGTGGATGCTCTTAAAAAAATTAATGTTTGTTTCACAGAAATTTATATAACTATTAAAACTCTAACCACTACGGAAAAAAAAAAAAAGGACATGTTGATTCTTGTGCCTTAAATTTGTCCATTCAATGTTAGGATTCTGGATATACTTTTCTTGTAAGGTTGCATAAATGTCTATTTCACAGGCATTTATATAACTATTAAAACTCTAACCACTACCAAAAAAAAAGGATATGTTGGTTCTTGTGCCTTGAATTTGTCCACTTAATGTCAGGATCCTAGATATACTTTTCTAGTAAGCCTACATATATTGGTTTGTATATGAAGGCCAGCTGGTCTGCTTTGTTGAACTACAGACACACAGAAATGGTTGTGCAAGTGGTAATTCGAACTACTTTCTTACTTCACCACATCAAACCCTTGATTCAAGGGAAAATAGAGAGGGGGAAAAAATGAATGGGAAAGAGGGATGAGAGAGGGGGAGGGATTGAATGAGTGAACTGAAAAAGAAAAAAAATGAAAAAAAGCTAGAGAGAGGAGATGAGAGTATGACTGGCAAGAGAGAGAGAGAGGAATTGATAAAGTTAAAACCGAATATTTTTATTTTTACAATTGTGCTACAGTGCAGTTCAGTTCTAAAGGCAGAATGCACTATATTGCAAATTTTTTTGCAATATTTGCTTTTTACAAGTCCGGATGTGGGGGATTTTTGGGCCTTAATGCTAAATTTTGCCTATATATAGCATATTACATTCTCAATGTGGATGCTCTTAAAAAAATTAATGTCTGTTTCACAGAAATTTATATAACTATTAAAACTCTAACCATTACGAAAAAAAAAAGGACATGTTGGTTCTTGTGCCTTAAATTTGTCCATTCAATGTTAGGATTCTGGATATACTTTTCTTGTAAGGTTGCATAAATGTTTGTTTCATGGGCATTTATATAACTATTAAAACTCTAACCACTACCAAAAAAAAGGATATGTTGGTTCTTGTGCCTTGAATTTTCCAATTAATGTCAGGATTCTAGATATACTTTTCTAGTAAGGCTACATATATTGGTTTGTATATGAAGGCTAGCTAGTTTGCTTTGTTGAACTATAGACACCCAGAAATGGTTGTGCAAGTGGTAATGCGAACTACTTTCTTACTTCACCACATCAAACCCTTGATTCAAGGGAAAATAGAGAGGGGGAAAAAAATGAATGGGAAGAGAGGGACGAGAGAGGGGGAGGGATTGAATGTGTGAACTGAAAAATAAAAAAAAAGAAACTAAGCTAGAGAGAGGAGATGAGAGTATGATTGGCAAAAGAGAGAGAGGAATTGATAAAGTGAAAACGAATATTTTATTTTTTTTTTATTTTTTTTATTTACAATTGTGCTACAATGCAGTTCAATTCTAAAGTCAGAATTGCACTATAGTAGTATTGCAAATTTTTTGCAATATTTACTTTTTAGAAGTCCAAATGTGGGGGATTTTTGGGCCTTTATGCTAAATTTTCCTATATATAGCATATTACATTCTCAATGTGGATGCTCTTAAAAAATTAATATCTATTTCATAAAAATTTATATAACTATTAAAACTCTAACCACTACGGTAAAAGAAAATGACATGTTGGTTCTTGTGCCTTAAATTTGTCCATTCAATGTTAGGATTATGGATATACTTTACTTGTAAGGTTGCATAAATGTCTATTTCACGGGCATTTATATAACTATTAAAACTGTAACCACTAAAAAAAAAGGATATGTTGGTTCTTGTGCCTTGAATTTGTCCACTTAATGTCAAGATTCTAGATATACTTTTCTAGTAAGCCTACATATATTGGTTTGTATATGAAGGCCAGCTGGTTTGCTTTGTTGAACTACAGACACACAGAAATGGTTGTGTAAGTGGTAATGCGAACTACTTTCTTACTTCACCACATCAAACCCTTGATTCAAGGGAAAATAGAGAGGGGGGAAAAAATGAATGGGAAGAGAGGGATGAGAGAGGGGAGGGATTGAATGAGTGAACTGAAAAAGAAAAAAAAATGAAAAAGCTAGAGGGAGAGATGAGAGTATGACTGCAAGAGAGAGAGAGGAATTGATAATTTTTTTTTTTTTTTTTTTTGAATGCATAAAGCTACATTAGTTTTGCTACATTATTTTTGGTTTCTTCAATTCGCAACATTTCAAAAAATAATAAAATATTAACAGAACAAAATGGCACCATATTTTCACAATTGTTGAGGTGTTAATTTCTCATAGGTCAAAATAAAATAATAAAATATCGTATTGGAACCAACCTCAACTAAAAATAAAGTTATTGTGCACAAAAAGTGCTACATCTACAACATTTTCATATGTTAAAAGTGTTCCGCAACATTTTAATTGGATCAGTCATCTGTAATTGTTCTGCATTTCCATATGTCTCGACATCAAAACCTTTGTTTGGCCTACTGTATAGGGTTGAAAGTGTTGGCTGAGCAATAAACAAAACCTTGTCATACACACGGTATTGGTCATCAATTGTGAATCCAGAGTCCATTCCTTTGTCTTGGTTGAACAGTCTTTGGTCATACATAACCTCTCCTCCTCTTCCTGCCCTTCCAGCAGAAGAAGCCATGCAAAGAGAAACCTTCTCGCTAATATCACAATCTCTATCTCTTGTGATAAAAAGCAATTGAGGACGTATAAAAGAGGTATTGAGGGAACAAAAACTTTCTCAGTCGATCCACCTAGCTATTGAGAGGTATCGAGATTGCGATAAAAAGCAATTGAAGAGCTTGATAGATAAGCCAGGTATCGAGAGGTGACGAGGAGCTGTCGAGATTGCTTAAAAATAGTTTTTCAAGAAGAGAAAAACACAGATATGAATGCAATCAAACATGCAACTCAAACAAGGATCCAAACAACATTTTGAACTCTAAAAAATCATCTCCCAACAAAAATTTTAAGCACATGGATCCCAAAACACACACACACACACACACTAAACAAGTCTAACCAATTTTATATTTCAAAAACAAGTCAAGACAGTTTAGTGAGCAAGAATTAACACATGTAAATCTTGTGATGGCCAAATCACATTGTACCTGCACATGTATCAAAAGTAGCAAAGAATATTGTGTGTTGTGTGTGAAAAACATCGCAAGATTGCATAAGTGTCTACATGTTATGATGATTTGAGACATGAGAAAATCACTTTAACTCACACATAATCATAATTGTTTGATGCGGACTATCACTTTTGAGGTACAACCTATAACTCTCACATCTCCTAGAATACACGTTTGCAATCATATATAAAGCATTTTGATCTTTTTGCTTTTGATTTTTCTTTACACACACACACACACACACACACACACACACATATATACATATATTAGCAAATCATGCATAGGCATATAAGAGAAAGAAAAGAAATACCCAATGATGTTAATTCCAATTTTGCTATGCCGAAGCACACAAATTTCATTGACATTGCACTTTTGCTATACCAAAACATACAAATGTCATTTCATGATTGGCGAGCAAAAGTGGTGAGATGGTTATTTATGCCTTTCTCTTAGGATTTTCTAGTCCTTCCCATCAAAAGGAGTGATACGAGTGTTAAGTACAAGACATTACTTAATCTTACTCATCACAAACATGAGCCACAAAGATCACTTGCTTAGTTGTGCATAAAGATGCTCATCTAAGCTACAAAAGATACAAAGTTTAGAAAACTTTGTTTCAATGGCCATCCAAGGTACATAAGTACCAATGTACACAAACACACTATTTTTGTTTTTTTTATTTATTATTATTTATATGAAAAACAAAACAAAGAAAAAACTGAAGAGAAAACCAAACAAAAACATGTTAAACAAAACAAAATAAAGTATAAAACTAGACTGACTCAAAGTAGTAAAGCGAAACACACAAGTAATGCAAAGCAAAAACAAGAAAGGGAGAGAGAGAAGAAGTGACGAAATCACTTGGAGCCCTTTTCCTTCTACACCTTGGAAGAAACCTTTCGTCTAACAAATCCTTGATCTGGCAGTGAGGGAGAAGAATTGAAACTGTTCAAGTTCAAAAGGAACATGAGGGCTTTGAGAAGATCTCTAAGAGGAGCAAACGAGGATGGAAATTGATTCTGGTTTCCCGATGCAATCATGTCATTGCTCTGTTGAGTAGCTAACCACTTACAGCAATTAGGTCAAGTATGACCAACTGCTCAACAGTGATGACAAATATGCTGCTTCTTCTGTTTAGGTTTTTTAGAGTTAGCCTTCTTAGCCCTATGGTTTTTAGCTTCTTTTTTATCTTGCATAGGGAGTTCTCCTAAGATAGATTTACCCTTGCCTATGTTCAGATTTACCCAAACAGTTAGGCCCACTCAGTCCCTAATCTCTGCTTCAAGTGTACAGTAATTGGGCCCAACTCTCATTCGCCCAAAAGCCCAGTCCTTACTAACGCGGTCCGGGGGCCCAAGCTTTACTACTAAAGTTATGCTCGGCAGAGATTTACCGAGCATGTTGGGAAAGGTCACTGAATGGCGCATCATCCTTGTTTTGTTCAGAGAAGTCCCTCTAAGCGCCGCTGCCGAGCTATCAACGGAGGTGGGCGCCAAGTCCCAAAGCCATCCAAGCTTAAATTCTCACTTATCATCCCCCTGATTGGACCCTCCGTAGCACTAAGTGCGCACCGACTCTGCCGAGCTACCAACGGAGGTGGAAACCAAGTCCCAAAGCCACCCATACCTGACCTCCCACTTATAGAAAACCTTACTGGACCCTCTGTCGCACTAACTATGAGAGCATTGATAACCTGCGTTTGAGCTTTGAGCTATAAATAGGAGGGGAGGATAAGATGGAAGGGTTGGTTGAAAAAAGGGGGGAGAAGATAGAGAGTAGAAAATTCAAACAGAGAAAATGTCTTAGGGGAGGAAGAGGAAGTAGTGTATTGCTGAAGAGGAGAAAAGTGATCTCATTGAGCCTTTAGTTGGAGAACGACCCATAGTAAGAAATTCAGCCCAACAAACAAATAAGTTGTGAGCCTAAGTGGGGCTGGGTCCATCGGCCTCATTTGCGACCCGCACAATTGGTGTCGTCTGTGGGAACCTCCTACACTGCTGTGGTTTAGCTGAGGCTTGCACACGAGATAGATGTTCGGAAGACGTTCGGGGAGTGACGCTGAAAGTGGCTCGGTCGGATCCTCTCGGGGGTCGTCTTGGCGAGAACGAAGGCAGAAGGGGCGCGAAGACAGGTGTCATGAGAGGGCAGAAAAAAGTCCCGGACTCGGAGAGGGCTCGTACCAAATGCAACGGACGGTATCCGGTGCCTCGGGCATAGGCAGTTTGATGAAAGAGACGAGGAGCTTGAACGGTTGAGAAGGTTGGTGAGAGATTTAGAGTTGGAGGCAGAAGACAGGCACCAGAGAATGGATCAGGACAACCGAGCAAGAAGACCAGGTGCTAGGGAGGAACGACAAGGAGCGGGGTCCGATCAATCTAGATACTGCCGTCGCCGAGAGCACTTGCCTTCGCGAGAATCTCACCTACGCAGGGGTCAGCGTCGAGATCGCTCACGATCACAGGATTATCCCGATCGAGGCTTGGATTCTCTGGAAGAAAAGCGGAACAACAACGCGGCTATGGATGCAATGAGCCATGCGTTACGCAAAGTTGCTCGGTCGTCGTTCTCAACTGACATCGAGCACGCCCCAATGCTGGACAGATTCACATGCCCCCCGTTCAACTCTTATGACGGGAAGACTGACCCGGTGGAACATGTCAGCCACTACATCCAAATGATGTCATTGCATACCCGGAATGACGCGCTGATGTGCAAGGTGTTTCCCTCAAGCCTGGGCCCTACCGCTCTCAGATGGTTCAATGGTTTGCAGAAGGGTTCCATCCGCAGTTTCGCCGAGTTAATACATTATATATATATATAATTTTTTATTTTTTTTATTTGACCCTTCTAAAATAAATTTTGAACCCCCTAGACTTAAATTTTTTTTTTTTAAGCCTAGTTGAAATGAATTTTAATATGATCATCTTGACAATATCTTGGTCTTTTCAAACACAACAAACAAACAAACAAACAAAAAAAGAAAAACACAAATTTGATCTAAAATATGGAGGAGAAAAATAGTAAGCCTAACAAAAAAAGTATAAATTTGTCCATCTAAAAAAAAAAAAAAAGAAGATCTTAACAAATTTGAAATAAACTAATACATAAAATTTTATTGTATTTAGATCTCACTTGGAGCTCACTTAACAACAATAATTCATATGTTGATTATATTTTAAAAAAAATAGATGATTTCCAAGATTAATTTTAGCAACAATAATTATTATTTTTATCATATTAATAAACAGTATGCAATGAATTTATAGTTTATTTTATATGAGAAACGCTATGTTCATAATACACTCATAATAAAGCCTAAGTGGCAGATTGTTACCAGATGAGAAAAAATGTAATTTCAGTAGTGAATTTAAATTAGAACTAATAACAACTTATAACCTAAAATTTGTTGGAAAAGTGTTGTGAAAATGTTGTAAATGTAGCACTTCTCATCTTTTATTTTTTTACAAATACGTACAATATTTTGTAATAAAAAAAATCACGTAGATAGCAAAATTCACTTCTTTTTTTTAATACCCAAAATGCATCCTTTTACTGACCCCCCCTAAAAATATATCTTGGAGATGCGACTAAGTGGGTTGAATGAGCTATATAAATGCCCATGAAATAGATTAATTTCTCTAACCCGAAAATACTACTGACTTTTTTTTTTTTTTTTTGGTAGTGGGTGGAATTTAAATGAAACTTTTTTTTTTTTTAATAGTGGGTTGAATTTGAATGAGTTATATAAATTGCCATGAAACAAATTAATTTTTCTAACCCGAAAATACTATTGACTTTTTTTTTTTTTAAGTGGGTGGAATTTTAATGAAACTTTTTTTTTGGGGTAGTGGATTGAATTTGAATAAGTTATATAAATGCCCATGAAACATATTAATTCTTCTAATCCGAAAATACTATTGAATTTTTTTTTGAAGTGGGTGGAATTTTTCATACTTATTCAAGGGATTTGGCTAATCTGGTAAGATGGATTTTTTTTCTTCTCAAGTACACCAATTTGTTTTTTTTTTTTTTTTTTGTTTTATATTATATTAGCTATATATAAAAAGAGTGAATAGCTTGAAGTTATAGAATTTTTAGTTTGTCCAAAATAATAAAATATCATATTGGAAACAATCACAACTAAAAATAAATTTATTATGCAAAAAAAGTGATATATCCAAACATTTTTCACAACACCTTCATAACAAACCATAGGTGGTAAATTGTTATTAGTTCTAATCTAAACTTGCTAATGAAATTACTTTTTTGCTCACCAATAAGAACCTACTACTTAAAATTTGTTATGAAAATGTCGTAAATATAACATTTCTTTTGTGAAAATTTTAAGGCAGGTTGTTGTCATCACAATATTTTCAAAACTACTGAGCAATCAGTTCTTTACAAGTCAAAACAAAATATTAAAAGTGCCAATAGGCATAGGAATAGTGCTTTGATTTAGTCAAGTTTTTGGACTCATTCTAAAGCAACTAAAAAACCTTCCATACTTATTCATGGCATTTCGCCAATCTGGTGAGATAGATTTTTTTTCATCTCAAGTAGAACATTTTTTTTTTTTGTTTCGTTTTATATTATATTATCTATATATAAAAGGAGCGAATGCCTTAAAGCAACAGTAATTCTGGTTTGTTCAACTTGCATTGTTCCACCAGCCACTTTTTTTTTTTTTTTGAATGTGTAAAGTTGCAGTAGTTTTGCTACATTATTTCTGGTTTGATCAATTTGCACTGTTTCACAAAATAATAATATATTAACACAACAAATTGGTATAATATTTTCACAATTGTTGAGGTGTTAATTTCATATAGGTCAAAATAAAATAATAAAATATCATATTCGAACCAACTACAACTAAAAATAAAGTTATTAGGCAAAAAAAAGTGCTACATCCACAACATTTTCACAACACCTTTATAACAAACTATAGGTGGTCAATTGTTAGTTCTAATTTAAATTTCTAATAAAACTAATTTTTCGCCCACTAATAAAAACCTACTACTTATAATTTGTGATGAAAATGTCGTGGACATAGCTTTTCTATTGTGAAAAGTTTAAGACATCTTATTGTTATCACAATATTTTCAAACTTACTAAACTATCATTTCTTTACAAGTCAAAATAAAATATAAAAGAGCGAATAGGCCTAGGAATAGTGTTTTGGTTTAGTCAAGTTTTTGGATCCATTCTAATGCTACTAAAAAACCTTTCATACTTATTCAAGGCATTTGGCCAATCCAATGAGATGGATTTGTTTTCTTCTCACGTATACCAATTTGTTTTTATTTTATTTTATATTATATTGCCTATATATAAAAAGAGTGAATGCCTTGACTCTACAGTATTTTTAGTTTGTTCAACATGCACTGTTTCACCAACCACTTTTTTTTTTCTTTAAAGGCGTAAAGTTACAGTAGTTTTGGGTCACTATTTTTGGTTTGTTCAATTTGCAATGATTCACAAAGTAATAAAATATTAGCACAGCAAATTGGCACTATATTTTCACAATTTCTGAGGTGTTAATTTCTTATAGTTCAAAAAAAAAAATTAAAATGTCATTTTAGAAACAATCACAACTAAAAATAAAGTTATTATCCAAAAAAAGTGCTACATCCAAAACATTTTTCACAACAGCTTCATAATAAACAGTAGGTGGTAAATTGTTATTGGTTCTAATCTAAACTTGCTAATGAAATTACTTTTTTGCTCACCAATAACAACCTACTACTTATAATTTGTTATGAAAATATTGCAGACATAACAATTCTTTTGGGAAAATTTTAAGACATGTTGTTGTCGTTACAATGTTTTTAAAACTGCTAAGCAATCAATTCTTCACAAGTCAAAATAAAATATTAAAAGTGCCAATAGTCCTAGGAATAGTGTTTTGGTTTATTCAAGTTTTTGGACCCATTATAATGCTGCAAAAAAACCTTTCATACTTATTCAAGGCATTTGGCCAATCTAGTGAGATGAATTTTTTTTCTTCTTAGGTGCACCAATCTGTTTTTATTTTGTTTTATATTATATTATCTATATATAAAAAGAGTGAATGCCTTGAAGCTACAGTATTTTTTGTTTGTTCAACTTGCATTGTTTCACAAGCCACTTTCTTTTTATTTTATTTTATTATAATTTTTTTTGCCTTTAAATGCGTAAAGTTGCAGTTGTTTTGCTACATTATTTTTGGTTTGTTCAATTTGCAATGCTTCACAAAATAGTAAATTATTAACACAACAAATTAGCACAATATTTTCAAAATTTTTGAGGTGTTAATTTCTTATAGGTCAAAATAAAATAATAAAATATCATATTGGAAACAATAACAACTAAAATTAATTTATTATGCAAAAAAAGTGATACATCCACAACATTTTTCACAATGCCTTCATAAAAAACGGTAGATGGTAAATTGTTATTGGTTTTAATCTAAACTTGCTAATGAAATTACTTTCTTGCTCACCAATAACAACCTCCAACTTATAATTTGTTATGAAAATGTCATGGACATAACATTTGTTTGTAAAATTTTAAGACATGTTGTTGTCATCATAATATTTTTAAAACTGCTGAGCAATCAGTTCTTTACAAGTCAAATTAAAATATTAAAAGTGCCAATAGGCCTAGGAATAGTATTTTGGTTTAGTCAAGTTTTGGACTCATTCTAATGCTACTAAAAACCTTTCGTACTTATTCAAGGCATTTCGCCAATCCAGTAGATGGATTTTTTTCTTCACAAGTACAACAAATTGTTTTTGTTTCGTTTACATTATATTATCTGTATATGAAAGAGAAATGCCTTGAAGCAACAGTAATTTTGGTTTGTTCAACTTGCACTGTTTCACCATCCAATTTTTTTCCTTTAAATGCGTAAAGTTACAATAGTTTTGCTACATTATTTTTGTCTGTTCAATTTTCAATGCTTCACAAAATAAAATTATTAACACAACAAATTGCGGGATATTTTCACAATTTTTGAGGTGTTAATTTCATATAGGCCAAAACAAAATAATAAAATATCATATTGGAAATAATCACCTCTAAAATAAAGTTATTATGCAAAAAAGTGCTACATCCAAAACATTTTTCACAACAGCTTCATTAAAACCATAGGTGGTAAATTGTCATTTGCTAATGAAATGCATTTTTGCTCACTAACAACAACCTACTACTTATAATTATGAAAATGCCATGGACATAACATTTCTTTTGTGAAAATTTTAAGACATGTTGTTGTCGTCACAATATTTTAAAAAACTATTGAGCAATCGTTCTTTACAAGACAAATTAAAATATTAAAAGTGCAAATAGGCCTAGGAATAATGTTTTGGTTTAGTCAAGATTTGGACTCCTTCTAATGCTACTAAAAAACCTTTCATACTTATTCAAGGCATTTGGCCAATCTAGTGAGATGGATTTTTTCCTTCTCAAGTAGAACAATTTGATTTTTTTTGTTTTATATATTATTATCTATATATAAAAAGAGCAAATGCCTTGAAGCAACAGTAATTATGGTTTGTTCGACTTGTATTGTTACACCAGCCACTTTTTTTTTTTGAATGTGTAAAGTTACAGTAGTTTTGTTACATTATTTTTGGTTTGTTCAATTAGCAATGTTTCACAAAATAATAAATTATTAACACAAAAAATTGGCACACTATTTTCACAATTGTTGAGGTCGTAATTTTCTATAGCTCAAAATTTAGAAATAAAATATCATATTCGTGCCGACCACAACTACAAATAAAGTTATTGTGCAAAAAAAAAGTGCTACATCCACAACATTTTTTGCAACACTTTTATAACAAACTATAGCTGGTAAATTGTTATTGGTTTTAATTGAAATTTCTAATCAAATTAATTTTTTGCCCACTAATAACAACCTACTACTTATAATTTGTGATGAAAATGTCATGGAAATAACTTTTCTATTGTGGAAAGTTTAAGACATCTTGTTGTCGTCAGAATTTTTTTAAAACTGCTGAGCAATTAGTTTTTCACAAGTCAAAATAAAATATTAAAAGTGCAATAGGCCTAGGAATAGTATTTTGGTTTAGTCAAGTTTTTGGACCCATTCTAATGCTACTAAAAACCTTTCGTACTTATTCAAGGCATTTCGCCAATCCGGTGAGATGGATTTTTTTTTCTTCATGAGTACAACAAATTGTTTTTGTTTGTTTTATATTATATTATCTATATATAAAGAGTGAATGCCTTGAAGCTACAGTATTTTTTGTTTGTTGAACTTGCACTATTTCACCAGCACTTTTTTTTTTTTTTTTTGCCTTTAAATGCGTAAAGTTACAGTCGTTTTGCTACATTATTTTTGCATTGTTCAATTTGCAATGCTTCACAAAATAGTAAAATATTAACACAACAAATTGGCACAATATTTTCAAAATTTTTGAAGTGTTAATTTCTTATAGGTCAAAATAAAATAATAAAATATCATATTGGAAACAATCACAACTAAAATTAATTTATTATGCAAAAAAAGTGATACATACACAACATTTTTCTCATCACCTTCATAAAAAACAGTAGGTGGTAAATTGTTATTGGTTCTAATCTAAACTTGTCAATGAAATTGCTTTCTTGCTAACCAATAACAACCTACAACTTATAATTTGCTATGAAAATGTCGTGGACATAACATTTCTTTTGTAAAAATTTTAAGACATGTTTTTGTCATCATAATATTTTTAAAACCCCTAAGCAATCAGTTCTTTACAAGTCAAATTAAAATATAAAAAGTGCCAATGGGCCTAGGAATAGTGTTTTGGTTTAGTCAAGTTTTGGACTCATTCTAATGCTACTAAAAACCCTTTCGTACTTATTCAAGGCATTTCGCCAATCGGGTGAGATGGATTTTTTTCCTTCACAAGTACAACAAATTGTTTTTGTTTCATTTTATATTATATTATCTGTATATAAAAAGAGCGAATGCCTTGAAGCAACAGTAATTTTGGTTTGTTCAACTTGCACTGTTTCACCAGCCGATTTTTTTTTCTTAAAATGCGTAAAGTTACAATAGTTTTGCTACATTATTTTTGGTCTATTCAATTTGCAATGCTTCACAAAATAAAATTATTAACACAACAAATTGGCGGGATATTTTCACAATTTTTGAGGTGTTAATTTCATATAGGCCAAAACAAAATAATAATATATCATATTGGAAATAATCACCACTAAAAATAAAGTTATTATGCAAAAAATGTGCTACATCCAAAACATTTTTCACAACAGCTTCATTACAAACCATAGGTGGTAAATTGTTATTTGCTAATGAAATCGCATTTTTGCTCACTAGCAACAACCTACTACTTATAATTATGAAAATGTCGTGGACATAACATTTCTTTTGTGAAAATTTTAAGACATGTTGTTGTCGTCACAATATTTTAAAAAACTGTTGAGCAATCAGTTCTTTACAAGACAAAATAAAATATTAAAAGTGCAAATAGGCCTAGGAATAATGTTTTGGTTTAGTCAAGTATTTGGACTCATTCTAATGCTACTAAAAAACCTTTCATACTTATTCAAGGCATTTGGCCAATCTAGTTAGATGGATTTTTTTCCTTCTCGAGTAGAACAATTTGATTTTTTTATTTATTTTTATATTGTATTATCTATATATAAAAAGGGCGAATGCCTTGAACCAACAGTAATTATGGTTTGTTCAACTTGTATTGTTACATCAGCCACTTTTTTCTTTTTCTTTTGAATGTGTAAAGTTATAGTAGTTTCAAGTGTCGGCTTCTTCTCTTGCTGTGGAAATTGCTGAGGTGGTTTAGGCTGCCCTTGGTTATTGCTCCACGAGAAGTTTGGGTGATTCCTCCATCGAAGATTGTATGTGTTAGAGTATGGATTATTTTGATGTTGAAAATTTGACACGTAATTTGTCTGTCCATAACTTGATTGGGCAAAAGGATTTCCCACTTGGCAGTCGACACTTGAATGATTTCCTACACAATGATCACAAACAACATTAGTTTGAATAGCATTAACATTCATTTTACCTAGTTGTTGAGACAAAGTTGCCATTTGTGTCGCCAATGAGGTAATAGAATCAAGTTCTAAAACTCCAGCTGTCTTTCTTGGCATTGCTCTTTTTGTAGGCCATTGATAGTTGTTGGTTGCCAATTCTTCTAGAAGTTCATAGGCTGCCTCATGTGTTTTACTTATTAAAGCTCCACCAGCTGCTGCATTAACCATAGACTTGTTTGTAGCTCCTAGACCATTGTAGAATGTTTGCACTTGAAGCCATGCTGGAAGGTCATGATGAGGACACCTTCGCAATAAATCTTTGTACCTCTTCCATTCTTCATATAATGATTCACCCTCAAATTGGATGAACGTGGTGATATCATTCCTTAGCTTTGCTGTCTTTGCGGGAGGGAAATATTTTGCTAAAAATTTTTGTGCCAACTCCTCCCATGTAGTAATGATGCCAGGTGGCAAAGAATTCAACCAAAATTTTTCTTTATCCCTAAGTGAGAAGGGAAAAAGCCTTAGTCGAATTGCATCATCTATCATTCCGTTATGTTTAAAAGTATCACAAATTTCCAAGAAATTTGCAATATGGACATTAGGATCCTCTTGTGACAACCCCCCGAACTGGATAGTCTACTTTATCATCTGAATGATGGCCGACTTGATCTCAAAATTATTGGCTTGTATGGCTGGCCTCCTTATGCTTGATGTAGCTCCATTTACCAAGGGTGTAGCATAATCTCTTAACGCCTTTTGCTCTTGATCAGCCATCTTAGATAGAGATGTGTTGGCCTCTTTCTTCTTTTCTTTCTTAAGCTGACGTAAGGTTCTTTCAATTTCAAGATCAAAGAGTGTATGCTCTGATAGTTTAGATCGGGGCATGCACTTTTAATTCCTGAAAAGAAAGAAAACAAACTCAGATGCACCTAATTAAATTTTTTTTTTTGAATAAATAAAATAAAATCCAAAGTAGTAAATATCTAGCTAGTATCAATATCAATAACAAATAGTTAGTCCCCCGCAACAACACCAAAAACTTGTTCGCGTAAAATAATCTGCAAGCTTATAGAATCGTAACAAGTAGTAAAGTGTTTTTAGAAAATGAATGTCAAACCCACAAGGATTAACTATGTTATTGAATATCAAAATTCACTAAATTAATTACTATTTGGAAAAATCGAAAATAAATGGAATGTTCTACTATCCGAATTAAATTAAACTATTTAAGAAAAATAAATCTACGAATAAAAAGAATTAACAAAGCGTAAATATCTAACAGTGTAAAAATATGATAAGAATGGATCCAGAGCGATTGATTTCACCTAACAAATCCCACACAATTTATCCTTCCTAATTATTAAATTCTAATAATCTCCCGTTGATGATTAAAAATTCCTTAAGTATTCAATATCTTCTCTCGAATAATATCAAAAATATCTTCAACTAACAATTCCATATCTCTATGTGAATTTAATTAATTGGAGATTCATTACATACTTTGAATTTTCTGAAAAATCACACTAGTCGCAGTAAAGCATCTCTGCTTTCGCTCAACTAATGGTGTTTAATTCTAGAACTAAAATAACAAATCACCTCTTGGACTCATTGTAATTCAATTGATCAAACTATAATTTGTAAAAAAAAGTAAGCATTAAGAATAAGAATTAAACACTCAATCATGGAAATATTAAAAATAAAATAACTCAAAAAAATAAATTGTGTGTTCATTGCTAGACTACATCAATGCTCTAGAAAAATAAATTTAGTTCATAATAAAATTAAAAAGAAAACAAATAAAACTTATGTCTTTCATCCGAATTGGTTGATCAACATGAAACTCTGGCCTTTGTCCTCAGATACTCCTCTTTTGAAAGACTCCCAAAAGCAAATTCTTCTATGCGGTGCCTCCTTTTCCACTCAGGTTTCTCTCTTCTTCTTTTTACCCTAGAGAGCCTTTAAATAGGTCTAGGAATCCTATTACAAGTGGAATTCCCGTTTGGAGAAAATCCTAGATTTTTAGGCTTCATTTACCCGACGATTTTGGCCCATTTAAATTCAGAATTCGGACTTTTGGTAAACTACAAAGTTGTAGCCCTTTAAGTTAACTTTTCAGCACAACTTGAATCATCTTGATTGGATATCTGAGCTGAAAGTTATACAAAAACTACTAACTAATGTCTAGGCTGGAATCCTAATCCGAATTGGACTTGGATTTGGTGCAAATTTCCTTTGATTTCTTGCTCCAATTGGACTTGAATTTAATTGGCCTAGCCCTACTTTGCATGTAAAGCCCTTGTTACCTGCAACACAAAGATATTATATAATCAGTAACAAAATAACATAAAAGTAAAGCTAAATATGTAGATATGTGAGTACTTTATTGTATATATTTCATGCACATCAAAAAGCAATTGAGGAGGTATAGAGGAGGTATCTAGGGGACAAAAACTTTCTCAATCGATCCAACTAGCTATTGAGAGGTGTCGAGATTGCGATAAAAAGTAACTGAAGAGCTTGATAAATAAGCTAGGTATTGAGAGGTGACGAGGAGCTGTCGAGATTGCTTAAAAACAGTTTTTCAAGAAGAGAAAAACACAGATATGAATATAATCAAACATGCAACTCAAACAAGGATCCAAACAACATTTTGAACTCTCAAAAATCATCTCCCAACAAAAATTTTAAGTACATAAATCTCAAAACACACACACACACACACACACTAAACAAGTCTAACCAATTTTATATTTAAAAAACAAGTCAAGACAGTTTAGTAAGAATAAATTAACACATGTAAACCTTGTGATAGCCAAATCACATTGTACCTGCACATGTATCAAAAGTATTAAAGAATATTGCGTGCTGTGTGTGAAAAACATCGCAAGATTGCATAAGCGTCTACATGTTATGATGATTTGAGACATGAAAAAATCACTTTAACTTACATACAATCATAATTGTTTGATGGGGACTATCACTTTTCAAGTATAACCTGTAACTCTCACATCTCCTAGAATATACGTATGCAATCATATATAAAGCATTTTGATCTTTTTGCTTTTGATTTTTCTTTGCATATATATATATATATATATTTTGAGCAAATCATGCATGGGCATATAAGAGAAAGAAAAGAAATACTCAATGATGTTAAGCATTTGACATTCCAATTTTGCTATGCCGAAGCATACAAATTTCATTGACATTGCACTTTTGCAATACCGAAACATACAGATGTCATTTCATGATTGGCGAACAAAAGTGGTGAGATGGTTAGTTATGCCTTTCTCTTAGGAATTTTTAGTCCTTCCCGTCAAAAGGAGTGATACGAGTGTTAAGTACAAGACATTACTAAATCTTACTCATCACAAACACGAGCCACAAAGCTTACTTGCTTAGTTGTGCATGAAGATGCTCATCTAAGCTACAAAAGATACAAAGTTTAGAAAACTCTGTTTCAATGACCATCCAAGGTACATAAGTACCAATGTACACAAACACACACTAATTTTTTTTTTTTAATAAATGAAAAACAAAACAAAGAAAAAACTGAAGAGAAAACCAAACAAAAACATGTTAAACAAAACAAAATAAAGTATAAAACTAGACTGACTCAAAGTAGTAAAGCAAAACACACAAGTAATGCAAAGCAAAAACAAGAAAGGGAGAGAGAGAAGAAGTGATGAAATCACTTGGAGCCCTTTTCCTTCCACACCTTGGAAGAAACCTTTCATCTAGCAAATCCTTGATCTAGTAGTGAGGGAGAAGAATTGAAACTGTTCAAGTTTAAAAGGAACATGAGGGCTTTGAAAAGATCTCCAAGAGGAGTAAACGAGGATGGAAATTGATTCTAGTTTCCTGATGCAATCATGCCATTGCTCTGTTGAGTAGTTAACCACTTATAGCAATTAGGTCAAGTATGATCGGCTGCTCAATAGTGATGACAAATATGCTGCTTCTTCTGTTTAGGTTTTTGAGAGTTAGCCTTCTTAGCCCTAGGGTTTTTAGCTTCTTTCTTATCTTGTATAGGGGGTGCTCCTAAGATAGATTTACCATTGTCCATGTTCTCACTAGCTAAATCAGTTTTGACATTGGTGTTCTTAATTTCAACATTATTACTATAAGGAACAAAAATAGTAGTACAAGTAGAAGCAATATTAGAAGGAAAGAAATCATTCCCTAAATCGGTTCGATCGAAAGCAGGTTTTTGAAGACTGAGCATTTTATCGAGCTTAGTGCTTGAAGTTCTTTCCAGCTGAGCTCTGACTTAAAATAGTCTTCTCAGCTAAGAAGTTATTCTCAAACCTCTGTGCTCCAATAGTTTGATTGGCTTCATCAAACTTTATAGAAAGCTCTTCATGCTCAAGTTCCACATCACTAAGCTTCTTGGTGGTCAACCTATACATCTTCTCATGCTTGGATTCCGCTAATTCCTCGTCTTCATCCACATCTTCAACAATCCCCTTAGTAGGATTGACAGTGGCAGTGAAGGCATTTAGGATTCTGTCATCCTCATTGTCAGAATCATCCTCAAGCTTGATATTGCTTAAAGTAGCAGCAAATGTCTTGCTCTTCCTAATAGTCTTGAGATATGTAGGGTACTCTTGTTTCATGTGACCGAAACCTTGACACCCAAAACACTTTGGTCTTAAGGGAACAGTGTACTGACTGCTATCCCTATTATCCTTCTTCCCTTTATCTTGGCTCTTGACCTGAGAAGAACTGGATTGTCTACGGTCCTTGTCAAAGCCCTTCCCATTGGCATTCTTCATGAACTTTTTGAATTGCCTTGTAATTTAGGACTTCATCTTAAAATCTTCATCATCTGAAGACTCATTAGTGTCACTACTCTTGGCCTTCAATACCATGCTCTTGCCCTTACTCGACTTACCAATCCTTGTTAAACCTAACTCATAGGTCTGCAGATTACCAACCAGCTCTGTCAAAGGAATTTTATCAATATCCTTTGATTTTTCAATTGCGATGATTTTGGCATGAAATCTCTCGAGTAGAGATCTGAGCACTTTTTTCATAATCTTAGGTTCAAGAATGGTTTCCCCAATATTGAACGCTGAGTTCACTATGTCTTTGAGTTTGGCGTAGAACTTATCGAACGACTCATCCCTCCATCTTGATCTCTTTGAAGCTAGTAGTGAGCCTTTGAAGCTTCAACTCCTTGACAGCCTTTGCTCCCTTATAGGTTGTCTGGAGAATGGTCCATGCTTCCTTCACAGTTTCAGTGAAGGATATCTTCTTAAATTTCTCATTTGTGATTGCACTGAATAAGGCATTCAATGCTCTGCTGCTGAAATTTGCCGCCTTGATCTTAGCATTATCCCAGTCGACCAGAGCTTTCTTTGGCTTAGTCTAGCCTATCTCCACACCTTGCCACACTTTCTCATCTAGTGACTACAAGAAAGCTCTCATGCGTACTTTCCAGTATGCATATTTAGTGCCATCAAATAAAGGAGGTATAATAAGAGACTGTCCTCTATCCATGACAAACAGGAGTCAATGGATCACATAGCAAAGATTAACTCTAATCAGAGTGTGCTTGCTTTGATACCACTTGATAGGCCAAAAACGTATTGACTCCTTGTGATAAATTAATTAATTAATTAGTCAAGTGAATTAATTAAGTTAATTTACATGCAATACACGTGGTAGCATAAACAAATCACCAAATAACTAAATGCAGCAGAAATTAAATTAGACACGGGTGATTTGTTTACAAATAGGGAAAACCTACATGTCAAAACTCCACTATGTGATTTTAAGGTCACCACTATTATCACAACAAGTGGTTACAAGTAAAGGAATCTCAGTCTTTATACCAACCTATAGTTGAACCCTTATCCCAATACTTAATTGGACTTGTTCTGTAGTAACTGAAAGCTCGAAAATGTGTTGAAAACACAAGAGCTATTTAGGCCCCTAAAACAAAGTTACGGCATGGTTGATTTTATACTAACTTAATACTAAGTGCGGAATAGTGTAAACACAAGCTTATAAGCAAGAGAGCTACTCTAATCCATATTAAAAGCAACACAGCAGTAAAAACGAAATGAACAAGAGTAGGGAAGAGAAATGCAAACATAGATAACACCGAGACGTGTTATCAAAAAGAAAACTGAAGAACTCAGTAAAAAACCTCTCTGCCGCTCTCCAAGTAGAAATCAATCCACTAGACAATCAGTTGGGATACATGGGTGAGTAAGAGACCCTCCAAGCCTAATCTACCCTTTGTACCTAAGCCCTTCAAGCTCTTACTCCAATAAGGCTTCTTGGAACCGTGTCTTGTCTAGCTCTCCGAATTCCGCAACAAGCTCCATGTTGCATCTGCCATCCTTGGCTTCTTCTAATACTTTCCAGTAGCACCAAAACTTCACTTGACACTTTGAAAGGGTGTGGTAAGTTTCTAGGCTATCAACCTCTCAATGGTATAGAAATGGAGAGGTAGGAGTTGAGGAAATTCCCAAAACAAATATGTAGAGGATTGTGGGTATAACAATCTCTAACTCTCAAGGTGTTTGGCTAGGGTTTTCTCTAAGAAGCATTCAACAACATTTGTGGGTAATGTGGGTATAAATAGTGTAGGCATAGAAAGTGTGTATCAGACTGGATAGGTTGGCAGAATAGAATGTCTCATGGGTGTCTCGTGGGAAGGCATTACCTGCGAGATACTCACAAGACACAGCTGTCTCCATCTGGCCTAACTCTTTGCATTTCAGTATGTGCAAGGCACATGTGTTACTTTGCGGGATGCTAAGTCGCGAGCTACTCGCCAAAAGTTCTTCAGTCTTCAAATGCTTGAGTCTTCACACCACTCTCTCTATCACACAACCCTTACAACGAAATCCCATAATAAATACAAGGTACAAAAGATTGAATAAAATTACAATCAAATTTGGCACGAAATATAAGCCAACAAAAACACATAGTTGTAAATAACAACTTTACAGTGACAATCTCTCCTTGTAATGCACGGCTCCCAGTACGTGACTAACCAATTGTGCAGATCCCAGTACGCGACTTCAATCACCAACTAGAAAAGGTTGTTGGCTGCAAAGTTCTTCAGTTCATCACATGATGAAGATCAAGAAGCTCCTTGGTCACAAAACCCTATGGTGTACAAACACAGCAGCTTCTTCACAAGAAAGATGAACTAGGAAAAATTCTGTCTCTAGTCACAATTTGCTTGAACAAACTTTGCTCAACACTTGTGCAACTTATGTCTCCTTTGACGGCCCTTAAAATAATCATTTTATATGTCTAGGATTGTGAGAAAAGAAAGCCCAAACATACAGTCATGAATTGGATGAAAAATAGTCTTGGAAAATTGAACTTCATAAACCTCAACAGATACCCAATTTGTGAGCTGCTGTCGAGCCACAAATTGGAACAGCTCTTCAAGCCTTGATAGATTGCTAATTGTTGAGCTAGCTGTCAAGTTTTAATGAATAACACTTTTTGTACTTGAATCTTGGACAGACTTGCATGACATTAATACTTGAACTTGAAACAAGGTTTCTTAAAGCATTAAACACATCCTAGAGCTACCCAAATACAAGTAAAGTGCGTTTTGTTAAAAGATTAACCAATTACACAAAATAGTGATATATGTTCCTAACATGTGAACCACATATGTCCTAACACTATATAGTATAATAATAATAATATTTCTTGTTAATTGATAAACTATATTTATTACTCCTACTATTTTTTAAAATGCCAAATAAATCTTTAATTTTTTTTAAAATATATTATTTAGGAAACAAAACATCACCGTGTCATGTTTCTCTTAATGAAACAATGCATCAAGACTCGAGACCAAAGCATTTAATAAAGTTGCACATAGTTTGCACTCTTGTTCTTCACAATTTGCAACACCCCATGGAAATGGTGCATCTAGACTAGTACTCTTTGCTTACTCTTTTTTATTTCTTCATCTTATTTGCCCAAATAATTGGATTTGGAAATTTCAAATTTTAAAGGCATTTATCCCACCAATAAAATTGTTTGATTAGAGAGACTTAGCTGATTGGTTACTACTAATTTGGTGGAGTTTGTATTATTTAGAAAATTAGATGAGGATCACCTATATGATGGTCACATTACATGAGTACAATATGACACTTCAAGGCTAGTTGGCATAATTAGCAATTGAATTCAATTGCCATGGTAAATGAGGGTTGATGTATCAAAGACTTGATCCTTGTGTTTCAAATAGTCATAACTACAAAATAAATAAAGAGAAAAGAAAAGCCACGCACAACAAAAAAAAAAAAAAAAAAAGGAAAATGAAAACAAAGTGAGCTGCAAATGGGGTGGGGTTAAATAAAGAGAAAAGAAAAGCCACGCACAACAAAAAAAAAAAAAAAAAAAGGAAAATGAAAACAAAGTGAGCTGCAAATGGGGTGGGGCGAGCCCGTGTAAGGTGTTGACTTTATTACATCAAATCAAACTAGTTGTCATTAAGGCTTGATAGCATTATCCCAAGTGTTTATCAATACAATATCACAATAAAATAAAAAGTCTTAATATTCATACATTTAAATACTTAGTGTGGTACAAACTAATTCTTTAACATTAATAGAGGGGGGCAGGGTTAAAAATCCTAAACTCATTCCTGCCCCGCCTCGATGTATGGGGACAATATCTTGCCCCATCCCCACCCACAAAAGTGGAAAACCCACATGGAGCGAAGCAAGGTGAAGTGGGTTAAGTTGTTGTAGATCAAGGCGGGGTAGGGAAAAATTGTCATCCCTAAAGCCAAATCCAATCACCCATAGAAGTGTCAGAGATGCAAGTTATGATTAGCCCAAAACCAAAACCACATTTTCTCTTTTTATATTTATTATCAGTTGTTTTCTATTCTTGCAACTAGGACTTTGAATTTTATAATTATGGTCAATTGATTTTGAGTGAACCTTAATTGAATTAATTAAAATCAGTTGCATGTCAAAATTTTATTTTATTTTTTTAATTTTAAGGCAAGAATGTAATTAAAAAAAATGGATAAATACTAAAGATAATTTTTTTTTTTAAAATTTTGATAAGTCGTCTTGTAATATGGACAGTTAATTTAAAATCAAAATTTCTAAGTATGATTTGAAAGTAATTTAAAATTTGTAATTATGCCAACTAACACTTAAGGGTTGTCAATGGGCCGGGTCGGGCTGGCCCAGCCCATTTTTACTTGGCCCATGGGCACAATGGGCTGGGCATAATGGGCTATTAACTAGTTAATGGGCTGGGTCGGGCTGGGCCGAAAGAGGAAACCTTAGCCCATGACCCTACCCATGGGCAATGCCCATTTTGTCTTTAGCGAGATGGGCTATTGGGTTGGGCCTAATGGGTTATCCATGGACTTGTGTTAGCATATTATTTTATTATTTTTATAAGGAAAGAATCAATTTTTTATAAGGGAATAATCAATCTATTTTTTTAAAGGAAAAAATTAAAGAATTTAATACTTAATTACAAATTTTTTTTATAGTCAATTCTATTTAATTTATTGTTTTGTTGATAGAAACCTATTTAATTTTTTATTTACTAAGGCTTTAAATATATATTTTTTTTTATCTTTAATAAAAAAAAAATGTCAAATGGTTAATTCAAATTTGATAGACTACTAGAAAAATATATATCTAGTAAACTAAGTTTAGCACAATTACTTTAGGTATCTTACTGATTGAGGGAGTTCTCTTAAGAAATTTCTCTATAATATCTCAAGATCAATCCTTCATACATTTCCTATATATTTTTGTTACGAATTATGAGTTATTAGGTTGGACTAATGGATTAGGCCAACGGGCTGGGCAACAGGTTGGGCTACTGGGCTAGCCCACCGGGTACCCATGGGCATAAAAACTAGCCCACAGCCCAACCCACTGGGCTAGTGGGCTACCCATGGGCCTCAATAACAATGGGCCGGGCCGCCCATTAGGCCGGTGGGCTGTCGGGTTTTTGGGTCGGGCTGTGGGCCATAGACTATTTGATGACCCTTACTAACACTTACTCTTAGAAACTCCTCAAAATTAATTTTAGCATTGTTTTTCGGTTCTAACTTCAATTTAAACATCCCGGAGGGTAACAAGACTTCAAAAACTCCTAGATAGAGGGATGAGAGGGAAATTTAAGATTTCTAATCTATTACCATCTATAAATTAATAAATAGATAATAGAGTGGTATAAGATAAAAAGGAATTAAAAGATTTTTATTTATTTAAAAAAAAAAAGTTGTTATGACAAGAGTATTAATGACAACTTTAAATTGTTTAATGAATAAAGTATATTCTTTATCTATAGAACGAACTTTGCTGAGATATAATTTTTCTTATTTAAATTTATAAAACCGTTGTTTGCTTTGCCTTTATATGTTTCTATGATGGTCTTCATAAAAAATTTTATGAAGTTCATCTGCAATTTAAAAAATATATAGAGAGCTGGAGGGGTTGGGATTGAGTGAGAGAAAGTGAGAAATAAAGAGTGAAAGGGGGAGAAAAGCCACTACCATAATTCTCTCTCTCTCTCTCTCTCCATTAAATGTTTATTTTGTAGACAAACCTTTTTGAGGGTTTGTCAAGGTCATATCCAAGTTGAACCCTTGCTAAAATCTCAAAATGCTAGAAGTTAAGATTATAGAGATCTTGGATTTATAGGAAATGAATTAGAGAGAAAATTAAACAGCTCATTAATTGGAATTAATTGGTACAAAATAGTGTATATATATAGTATGGACCAAGGGAGTAAATCTCATACTAGACACTATACTGGTTTGACCAGTGGAATGATATATTTCGGTACTAGTCAATACCAATGTACCGTTTCTAGTTTATCGTTATTTTTTATATTTATTGTAGGGACTAGATTTGGGACACTTCTTCAGGTGGTGAGAGTGGACCCAAGTCCAGCTTGCCCTTCAATGAATTTATAGAGAGTGGGCTCAAGAACTAGGCCCTAATAAGGGGTACAACTGCCCTGCATGGTTGCATGTGGATTTATTACCTTAAACATGGATTGGGATGCACAATGATGCTCCTCAGACTGGTCTTCCGAAGCTTGATATTCTTATTATTTCTTTTAAGATTGATTACAAAGATTCAGAGGGCACAGGTCACTACAGAACTCCTTAATGCCGATCTCCAATCCCTCATTCAGGAGAGACTCCTTACATTATATACCTCTCTAAACTGATCCTAACCCTCCATTTGTCGATCAGTCAGGCCACCACTTGAGAGCCTGTCCCATCAGCCGCATCCCTATTCCTCCAGTGGGTTGCAGCACCCAAGGCAACACTGTTCAGGAGTCCTGTCCTCATTAATGCGGCCAGGACGTTAGTTGAGGGCATTCAATGCAGAGGTGACAGCTCGCCTAAAGTTTTCTCCTTTGTCGTGCTCTCGTCGCCAACGCGTGGCACTGGACCCTCTCCTCCTCGGATATTCAAGAAGACCCCTTTTTGGTGGGGTGGTGCTCGTGTTCTTCTGAGATCTCAGATGCCCGAGGACGGGCCATCCTCGGATATGTTCCTCGGGGGCCGGTCCTCGTACTTTCATCATCGGACCCCTCATGCATCCTTGGCGCGGGCCCCTAGGCCTGGCTTGGAGTGGGCCAAGGTTGCCTGATTTTCTGGCCCCACAATAGCCCCTCAAAATCTTGCTGCACGCATCCTCGGGCGGGGATAAGGATTTTGACATCCTCGGGCCTGCTCCGTGCCCAGTCGAGCCTTACTCCCCGTCAGCACTGGGATCTATTCATCTGCCCAAGGCGCGTTGCTGACGTTTCGGAGCGCGTAACGTGCCCATCATTAAATTTAGGCGGCTCTGTGCTCTCTATGTCTAACGAGGCGTTACCAATCTAACGGTGGGGGTTTGTCTCACATTTATGGGTGGGAAAACCCGTATGGCTCTTCGATTTGGGGTATAAATACCTATTCGAACTGCTTCTTCCTGTTTCTTATCTGTAATCAAGAATTCTCGCGCGTCCTTCCTAAGTTCAACCACACTCTCACTTACATCTCCAGTACAAAAAGCATGTCCGAGGAGCTCCTCCTCTTTCCAGTAAGTCGCTCTATCCCTCTCTGAGCTCTCTTCTTCTTTACCCCTTCTTCTCCTTCACTTGTTCTTTCTTAATTCCTTTAGGCGTCAATTGGGATGGGTAGGTTTAAGAAATACGTCTACACTGAGGAGGTGATGGAGAAATTCATCGCCGACTATAAGATTCCCAGCAATGTAGGTCTGAGATACTATAAGGATGGGGATTGGCTCTTACAAAGGCAAGAGGGCGAAGTGGTAACTCCCATTGTCGCCTTCCTTGAAGGTGGGATGAGGATCCCCATGGGGCCGGTGATGAGGGACTACCTCACGCACTTCCAGTTGGCCCCCACCTAGTGTGCAATAAACGTCTTTAAGATTTTGGGCTGTGTGGATGCCCTGAATGAGAAGATGGGGCTAAGGTTGACCCACCATGACGTGAACTGGTGCTACAACCTTCAGCTCCTTAAGGGGAAGTCCTATTACCTGAAAACAAGGGATGACAGGGTACGACTCATCCAGTGCCTCCCTGAGTCCAGCAAGGGGCTGAACTAGGATTCCCTCATCATGTCTGGGGAGTGGCACGATGGCCTTTACTGCCCAACAACGAAGGGAATACTAGGCAGGGCAGTGGGAGTAGGAAGGGTTTCAAGTTCCCTTGTCTTTTTCCTTCTCTTTTTTTTTTTTTTTTTTGCTAATGTGGTGGTGTTTTCTCCTTGCAGACCCGCACGTTTTGAACTCCACTTCCACCTGGTCAACCGGGAGGATTTGCAGAAGGTGCTGAGGGCATCAGTTTTTATAAACGAGGACGATAATCAAGTTAGAGCCGCCCACAAAATCTTGGGCTATACTCCTGTCCAGAAATCATTCTCGATTCCGAAGCACATGATCCGAGCCAACGACCCTCGGCTTCAGAGAATTACTGTGACCGAGGATGGATTTTTGTTCCTTGAGGAACCCTCCGATCCAGAAGTTGTTACCCTAGCTGTCCCCTTTTCTTCCCAAGTACTCGCCGAGGCTGCCGAGGAGAATCCAGAGAGGGAAGAGGACGCGTTCGACGTTTTCGCCCAGCTTGATCAGTCAGAGGACCCTCCCGGGGACTTGCGCGACCCTCGTTTGACCGAAGCAAACCTCCTTGCTTCCGAAGCCCTTCCTCTACCAACAATGGGTTACAAGAGGAAGCCCTCCACCAGCTTGTTGGACCTAATCGAAGGCCAACTGGGGAAGTCCTAGCAGAAGCTTCCCCCTCCTCCTCCGAAGACTAGGTCGACTTCTGCTCAGCAGAAGCTTCCCCCTCCTCCTCCTTCTCATTCCCAGATGAGCCAGCCTTCTAGGTCCGTACCTGCCTACCCCAAGAAGAAGAAAGATAAAGGCAAAAGGCTTATGGAGGATAAGCTAGTGTCCTCGCAGGAGGAGGACAACACTCTGCAGCTGTTCAAGTAGATTAAGATAGGTGGCAAGAGTCAAGACAAGCAAGTTGACACCACCTCGTCCGAGGCTCAAGTTTGCCTCCCAGCCCCAATGCTCCATGGGTAGCCCTTGAGGGATGACGCCTCCCTCAGGGACTTCAACGAGGGCGAAGGCGCGCATGTGGCCGACGCGCTGGAGAGGTGCTTGCTACTCCCAACGGACATGGCCGAGCTGAAATCTTTGAGGAGTAAGTAGGTCTTCCTTAGCCTTAAACGGTATCTGGGGATGGTAAGAACTATAATTTCGACTCCCTTCCCTTTCCTCTTTTTTTTTTTTTTTTTTTTTTTTTTTTTTTTTTTTTTTTTTTTTTTTTTTTTTAAATGTGGGCCAGAAAATCAGGCAGC